>NC_057807.1:14509118-14627841 GCF_018294505.1 Triticum aestivum
CATTATGTTTCATGGCTTGAGGATCTTCATACTGTCAAGACAAATTTTCTTCCTGCACTTAGAAATGTTAGTACTCAAAACGTTGGACCAATAGTGATGGTATTGAACTACGGTCACATCTATTTAGGAATGATGGTAAGATATTTACTTTTTGTCCTCAGTGCATATTTTGCATACATATTTTTTTGGTAAACTTTCATTGCTAAGTATATTAATCAAGTACTATACGATGTTCTTCAACAGGGACTCCCGATGACAGTTGTGCCTCAGGGGATCGAGACTAAAGGTCAGATGTCAATTGTTAGCTTACGGCCAAGATATCCTGCATTGCACATGAATGCATTCAGGATTTCTAGAAGCGATGAATGCTTAATAGTGAAAGATTGGAGGAAAATTGTTAATGATCACAGAGAAGTATTAGGGGGCAGCAATGAGAAGCGCAACCCACGATTAGGAGACAGGTTCATCGGCATGCTCCAGTATGATCAATCAGGAGAGCTATACATGTTCTATGCTATTTTACCAGAGAGAGAGTAGCTAGCAGGAGTGATTCAGCTAGTTCTTCATGCTGCTCTTAATTAGTACTTGTCCTTTCATGTCCGTGTTCTTCGTTTTGAACTTAAGTGATTTGCTTTTGTGGTGTTATATATGAACGCTTATAATATCATGACAATCATGTTGAACTCAATGATTGGTTCTACTATAGAAATTCTATTATATATATATATGCGTAACGTGTACAATGTGTAGTATCGTAAAATACCAGCAAACGAAAAAGAATTAAAATGGAAACACAAAATTAAATGAAAAAGAAATCATAAAACTAAAAAAAAAACCAAACCTTATAGTACCGGTTGGTATTACCAACCGGTACTAAAGGGCTCCAGGCCCCCGGAGCTGGCTCGTGCCACGTGGTTGCCCTTCAGCACCGGTTCGTGCTGAACCGGTACTAAAGGGGGGGCCTTTAGTGACCACAATTTAGTGCCGGTTATGTAACCGGCACTAAAGGGCCTTACGAACCGGTGCTAATGCCCGGTTCTGCACTAGTGCATGAAGACTCACTCGACCACCGGGAGATCTAGGGTCATTCTGCACCCAAACGGTCTGTTATTAAGTAGTCTTTATGGCCATGATAGCACTTTATGTAAGGCGTTACCAGTAACGCCACACCTTTATGTACATTGAACCCTCCGTTATGTGGGCTGGCTGGGGTCCTGGCGCACTCTGTATAAGCCACCCCCCTCCACGGGCAGAAGGGTTCGCACCCCTGTAACTCATACGCTTATAATCCAGTCGACCGCTCTTGGGCTCTAAGACGTAGGGCTTTTACTTCCTCCGAGAAGGGCCTGAACTAATAAATCCCTTGCGTATACAACTACTCCATAGCTAGGATCTTGCCTCTCCATACCTACCCCCCTATTCTACTGTCAGGCTTAGAACCACAACAGTTGGCGCCCACCGTGGGGCAGGTGTCTTAGCGAATTATTGGAGAAGTTGCAATTGTTCCGATCGCCTTCACCATGGTTTCTGGCAGAGTTTTAGTGGAGGGCCGTGAGATCCGTCTCGGCGCGCTCACATTTATCGCAGACGACTCCGCTTGGCTCCAGGAGGCTCCACTCGACATCGACGCGCTCCCAGTCCGCGGGGCGACACACTTTCACGCATGTGTCCGCGGCATCCTGCTGCGGCAACCGTCAGCCCCGTATCGGTCGACCCCTGCGTCGTCCTCCCTCCCTGTCTCCCGCCAGCGCAAGCGCTCTGGTCGCTCAAGGCTTCAACGGTGGGTGAGGCACGCAGTGGCTCGCCAATCGGCCACTACCCAAGTCGCGGCGATCGATCCCAACGAATCTCTCTACGGCCTATTCGATCTGTCGACTGGCTCCGTAGAGACGGCATCCGAGTGCGACAGTAGTGATCCAGCGGCGGAAGTCCTGATGGTCAATGGACCGCGTAGTCCTCCCGGCTTCCCTCGCACCGACGGGGGAGACGATGGAGGAGACCCAGCACAAGTCCAGGAGGAGTATCAGCCCGAGCCGCTTACTTCACTGCAAAGGGAAGATCTTCACCGCCGGAACATGGATGCTCTGCATACTCCTATCATAGGAGAAACCCCCGAGGCTCGGGCCTTGGAGGATGCGCGTTTGGCCAACTTGGCTGAGCGCACTCGACTGGAGAACCTCCAGCGAGCACTCGACGAGCGCGCGCGGTAACGAGTTCCAGAGTCCAGTCGATGTCAACTCTTTCCATCGCTGACTCAGGTATATCGAACCCCAATTCAAAATCTAGCAGCTGCAGCCCGTATAGCGGAGTCGATTTAGCCCACTCAGCCAGAGGCTGGCAGAGGCTTGATGCAGATCAGAGATTTGCTCCGGGCAGCAGGAGATCAAAATTCAGCTGTTTTGCAGTCACGCAATAGGATTCACAGTCGATCTGTCGCTGCGAATATAGTCCAGTCGGCTAATAGCCCAAGATCGCATCCGCGGCGTGAGGGACGTGGAGGTCGACGTGATCAGTATGATGACCGATTTGATCGCGATGATCGGCGTCGAGTGCCCACTCCTCTCCCAAGGGGTGGGTCTTACGCCCCTCGGTAGCAAGATGACAGACGCCAGCACAGTGTTGGGCGAAGGGTTCCAGTCGACCCCAGAGAACTAGGCTTTGACGCGAGATCCATTATTGTTCAAGGTCTGGTCGACCGCAACAGAGCTCACCGAGAAGGCCATGACAGAGATGTGCCCACCAGCAACCGAGTTCATGTCTCAGGACTAGAGTGTTTTAGCAGAGCCATCAGAGCCGCGGTGATCCCTCCCAACTTCAGGTTGGCGACTGGAGTGAGTAAGTTCACTGGTGAGTCCAATCCCGATACTTGTCTTGAGGACTACCGAGTGGATGTTCAGATTCGCGGCGGCAATGATGAGGCGGCCATGAAACACCTACCGCTTATGTTGGAGGGCTCGGCAAGAGCCTGGCTGAATCAGTTGGCGCCTAGCAGCATTTACACTTGAGAAGATCTTGCCCGAGTGTTTGTCAGGACATTTGAAGGAACTTGCGTGCAAAAGTCGAATGAGACCTTGAGAGATTACATACAGAGGTGGATCACATTGCATCATACGGTGGAGAACGTATCTGACCACCAAGCAGTCTGTGCCTTCAAGGAAGGCGTTAAAAACAGGGAGTTAAGTTTGAAATTTGGTCGGACCGGAGACATGACCCTGAGTCGAATGATGGAGATTGCCACCAAATATGCCAATGGTGAAGAAAAGGATCGACTCCAGAGTGGTAAGTACAAGCCGAGCCAGTCGGAAAAAGGAAACTCCAGTCGGAAGCAGAAGCGGAAAGCCGAGCCAGCTGCTCCTGGAGAAGCCTTAGCCGTGACTCAGGGCAAGTTTAAAGGGAAGCCCAAAGGATCTTGGAACCCCAAGAAGGTGAAGGACATGGAAGGAAACGACATGATGGATTTGCCATGCCACATCCACACGAAGAAAGACGAGGAGGGTAACTTCATTTACCCGAAACATACCACTCGCCAGTGCCGGCTCTTAATCCAGCAGTTTCAGGGGAAACAGCCCAAAGATAAAGAAAAGGAGTCGGACAAGGTCGAGGACAAAGAGGACAGTGATGAAAGGATACCCCCATGTCAATTCCACCCTGATGATTTTCGCTGATGTTGAGAGCAAAAGTCGATTGAATGTTATCAACCGCGAGGTGAATATGGTTTCTCTGGCGACACCCAGTTGTCCGAAATGGTCTCAGACCGCCATCACATGCGACCAGTCTGATCATCCGACACACATAGCCACCCCTGGGAGGCAAGCTTTGGTGGTCGACCCAGTCGTCGACGGCACTCGACTGACTATGTTTCTGATGGATGGTGGCAGCGGACTGAATATATTGTTTGCGGAGACGCTGAAGGGAATGGGCATTCCGATGTCCAGACTCAGTTCCAGCAACATGACTTTGCATGGAGTCATTCCTGGGAAGAAGGATGAGTGACTCGGCCAAATTGCTCTTAATGTGGTTTTCGGCGATTCAAAGCATTTCCGCAAAGAAAAGTTAACATTTGAAGTTGTGGATTTCCAGAGTGCTTATCACGCTATTTTGGGCAGGCCAGCTTATGCACGATTCATGGCTCGACCATGTTACGTGTACCTCAAATTGAAGATGCCTGGTCCCAAGGGTGTGATAACCATCACTGGCAATCAGAAGAAGGCAGAAGAGTGCTTTCAGAAAGGCTCAAAGATTGCCGATGCTCAGATAACAGTGGTGGAGCTGCAGGAATATCAGAAAAATGCAGATCCGAGTGATTTATTGCGGGCCAAGAAGCCTGCCACGGAGTCAGCGTTCCAGTCGTCTGGTGAGACGAAGCCCGTTCACATTCACCCGACCGAGCCCAATGCTGCTCCGACTCATATCTCCACAACACTCGACTCTAAATAGGAAGAAGCGCTCATCTAGTTCCTCCGTGAGAACTGGGACATCCTCGCATGGAAGCCTGCTGACATGCCGGGTGTTCCTAGGGGGCTGGCTGAGCATCGTTTCCTAGTCGACTCAAAAGCGAAACCTGTCAAAGAACATCTTCGACGGTCCACCGTCCAGAAGAGAAAGGCCATTGGCGAGGAGGTGGCTCGACTCCTGGCAGCAGAGTTCATCCGAGAAATTTACCACTCCGAGTGGCTCGCCAATGTTGTCATGGTCCCCAAGAAGGACAAGTCACTTCGCATGTGCATTGATTTCAAACATATCAATCGGGCCTGCCCGAAAGATCATTTTCCTCTCCCCACATCGACCAAATAGTCGACTCGACTGCGGGATGTCAGCGCTTGTCTTTTTTAGACGCCTATTCCGGTTATCATCAGATCCGCCTATATGGACCCGACGAGATCAAAACAGCTTTCATCACCCCATTCGGATGCTTCTACTATGTCACCATGCCATTCGGCCCCAATAATGCTGGAGCCACGTTCATGAGGATGATTCAGAAGTGTTTACTCACTCAAATCAGTCAGAACGTGGAAGCATACATGGATGATATTGTGGTCAAATCACGGAAGGGTTCCGACCTGTTGACTGACCTCCCTGAAACATTTGCCAATCTCAGGAGGTATGATATCAAGCTTAATCCATCAAAGTGCACATTCGGAGTTCCTGGCGGAAAGTTACTCGGTTTTCTCGTTTCCGAACGAGGAATCGACGCCAACCCAGAAAAAGTTGGCACTATACTCTGAACGAAACGCCCCGTGCGTGTGCACGATGTCCAGAAACTTACTGGATGCTTGGCCGCGTTAAGTCGATTCATCTCTCGCCTTGGTGAAAAGGCATTGCCTCTTTACCGACTGATGAAGAAGTCAGACAAGTTCGAGTGGACTCCAGAAGCTGATGCAGCGTTTGCAGAACTAAAAGCTCTACTCTCCACCCAGCCGGTGCTTGCTGCTCCAATCAGCAAAGAGCCTCTGTTGCTTTACATTGCAGCCACAGGAAAAGTCGTCAGTACAGTACTTACAGTCGAGCGGGAAGAAGAAGGGAAAGCCTTCAAATTTCAGCGCCCAGTATATTATCTTTGTGAAGTATTGACCCCATCGAAGCAAAGATACCCTCATTATCAGAAGCTTGTATATGGGATTTACATGACCACGAAGAAGGTTGCTCACTATTTCTCTGATCATTCCATTACAGTCGTCAGCGACGCCCCATTGTCAAACATTCTGCACAATAGAGATGCAACTGGTCGAGTGGCTAAATGGGCGATTGAACTCCTTCCCCTTCATATCAAGTTTGAGGCAAAGAAAGCCATTAATTCCCAAGCAGTAGCGGATTTCATCGCCGAGTGGATCGAACAACAACAACCGACTCAGGTTCACTCGGAGCACTGGACCATGTTCTTTGACGGTTCTAAGATGTTGAATGGTTCCGGTGCTGGGGTTGTATTGGTTTCCCCCCGAGGAGATAAGCTCAGATATGTGCTCCAGATTCACTTTGATTCCTCCAACAATGAAGCAGACTATGAAGCACTTTTGTATGGGTTGCGCATGGCCATTTCACTCGGTGTCCGTCGCCTTATGGTTTATGGCGATTCAGATTTGGTGGTCAATCAGGTGATGAAGGAGTGGGACGTTAGAAGCCCAGCCATGACTAGTTACTGCAATGCGGTAAGAAAGGTGGAGAAGAAATTTGAAGGGTTAGAGCTCCATCATATACCCCGACCGAAGAATCAAGCGGCTGATGATTTGGCAAAGATAGGTTCCAAGAAAGAAGCCATTCCCAGTGATGTGTTCTTGGAGCCTATCCATACTCCATTAGCTCAAGAAGATCCTTTTACCGAAGAAGCTCCGCAACCAAAAAGTGTCACAGATCCGACTGAAGTAGAAGTTCCAGCGGTGGTCGACCTGATCATGGAAGCATTGGTCATCACTCCCGACTGGACAGTGCCGTAGATCGCGTATATCTTAAGGAAAGAGCTCCCAGAGGATGAAGAGGAAGCTCGACAGATCGTCCGCCGATCCAAAGCCTTTACCGTGATAAAGGGACAGTTGTACAGAGAAAGCGCGACTAGAGTCGGTCAGAAATGTATAACGCCAGAAGAAGGTCGGATAATCCTTGACGATATCCACTTGGGGACCTATGGCCATCATGCGTCTTCTCGGACCATTGTGGCTAAAGCATACCGAGCGGGATTTTACTAGCCAAGAGCAAATGAAATGGCAAAGGAGATAGTTGACAAGTGTGAAGGATGTCAATTTTACTCCAATATGTCACACAAGCCCGCCTCAGCCTTGAAGACCATCCCACTCGTCTGGCCTTTCGCTGTATGGGGATTGGATATGGTTGGACCACTGAGAACAGGCAGAAGCAGCTTCACCCATGTGCTGGTGGCAGTCGACAAGTACACTAAGTGGATTGAGGCTAAACCCATCAAGAATCTTGATGCCGGAACTACTGTCAGCTTCATAAGGGAGTTGATATTCAGATATGGAGTTCCCCATAGCATCATCACTGATAATGGGTCGAACTTCGATTCCGAGGAATTCAGAGCCTTCTGCACGTCTCAAGGCACACGCGTCAACTATGCTTCAGTCGCTCACCCCCAGTCGAATGGACAGGCAGAACGAGTAAATGGTTTAATTCTCAAAGGGCTGAAAACCTCGACTGATGCGCGATCTCAAGCACGCAGCTGGTGCATGGGTCGACAAACATCCGTCAGTACTTTGGGGATTAAGGACCACACCTAATCGGTCGACTGGGAGAACTCCGTTCTTCTTGGTCTACGGAGCTGAAGCAGTCTTGCCGAGTGACCTGCTTGACAATGCACCTCGAGTCGAACTCTACACTAAAGCTGAAGCAGAGCAAGCCCGATAGGACGCAGTCGACCATCTAGAAGAAGAAAGAGAGATGGCCTTGAGCCGATCGACCATTTATCAGCAGGACTTGCGTCAATTCCATGCCAAAAACGTGAAGAGTCGAGCCTTCCAAGAAGGAGATTTGGTTCTTCGAGTGGATCAGCAGAAGCCACACAAGCTTGCTCCTACTTGGGAAGGTCCCTTCATCGTCATCAAGGTTCTCCACAATGGGGTGTACCGCCTTTACAATGTCAAGCACCAGATTGACGAGCCCCGAGCTTGGAACGCGGAGCTGCTCCGCCCCTTTTATACTTAAGTATCCACTCGGATGAGATGTAATAAAAGTACTTCTGTAGTTTATTTATCAAAGACAAGAGTGTTATAATTTTCCCAGTGATTGTTGTTACTTTTGTTCACATAAAGCAGTCCCCCAGTGGGTGGCTTAGCTGCGAATCCGTTTCGCCTAAGTCTGTAATACAAAAATCCTTACCGAGTGGTGAGCCAGCCTCCCACTCGGGGGCTTAGCTGCGAATCCGTTTCGCCTAAGTTTAACAAAATCCTACCGAGTGGTGAGCCAGCCTCCCACTCGGAGGCTTAGCTGCAGTCCAAGTACTCGCCTAAGTTTAACAAAATCCTACCGAGTGGTGAGCCAGCCTCCCACTCGGGGGCTTAGCTGCAGTCAAAGTACTCACCTAAGTTTAAACAAAATCCTGCCGAGTGGAGAGCCAGCCTCCCACTCGGAGGCTCAGCTGCAGCCTAGCGCTCGCCTAAGTATAAATACAACGTGCACTCCGCAAGGAAGACGAAGCGCAGGTCGACTGCTACCTTCTCCTTCCGAGCTACGCCACAAATACAACGTGCACTCCGCAAGGGGGACGAGCTGCAGGTCGACTGCTACCTTCTCCTTCTGAGCTACGCCACAAATACAACGTGCGCTCCACAAGGGGGACAAGATGCAGGTCGACTGCTACCTTCTCCTTCCGAGCTAGGCCACAAATACAACGTGCGCTCCGCAAGGGGGACGAGGTGCAGGTCGACTGCTACCTTCTCCTTCCGAGCTACGCCACAAATACAACGTACGACCCGCAAGGAGGACGAGGCGCAGGTCGACTGTTTCCTTCTCCTTTAGAGGTACGCCACAAAAATCCTACCGAGTGGAGAGCAAACCTCCCACTCGGGGGCTTAGCTGCAGCCCAGTGCTCGCCTAAGTTTTTTGAAAATCCTACCGAGTGGAGAGCAAACCTCCCACTCGGGGGCTTAGCTGCAGCCCAGTGCCCGCCTAAGTTTTTGAAAATCCTACCGAGTGGAGAGCAAACCTCCCACTCGGGGGCTTAGCTGCAGGCCAGTGCTCGCCTAAGTTTTTAAAAATCCTACCGAGTGGAGAGCAAACCTCCCACTCGGGGGCTTAGCTGCAGCCCAGTGCTCGCCTAAGTTTTTGAAAATCCTACCGAGTGGAGAGCAAACCTCCCACTCGGGGGCTTAGCTACAGCCCAGTGCTCGCCTAAGTATGATGAGGTACAAGTCGATTGCAATCTGTGCTTCATCCCTACCTGCAAAAGTGCATCACAAGCACTAGCATATATTCCGAGCAAAGGACAATTTTCGTCGAAGGCAAATGCAAACATATTCAACGGCAAACCCAAGTTCAGATAGCGTCCTACGGATCCAGAGGTGCTCAGCACCAAGCCTGTTATAGTTTACCGGTTACCAAAACCACTCGGCATTCCGAGGCAAATTTAAGGCATCAAGCATAGAAGTTTTTTACTCCTCCTGCGGAGGACTGGAAGGCGCGACAAACTCGTCCAGGTCGATTCCATCTGCGATCCGAGTGGCAGCAGCAATGAAGGTCTCCGTGAAAGATCGGAAGTCATGCTTCTTGGTATTGGCCACCTTGAGAGACGCCAGCTTGTCCTCTCGCGTGTCCTTGCAGTGAACACGGACCAGTGACAGAGCAACATCGGCACCGCACCTGGCAGAAGACTTCTTCCATTCTTGCACTCGACTTGGAACTTCGTTCAGTTGAGTCATCAGAGACTCGAGGTCATTTTGAAGTGTTTCTCCTGGCCAGAGTGTCGTGTTGATGCGCGACGTTGCAACCTTCAGTCTCGCAAGATAGTCGACCACAGCAGCAATGCGAGACTCGAGACAGAGCACGTTAATGGAGGCTTCATCCTTCACAGGAGAGTTGATGGGATCCAAGCCAGTCTCCACTGGACTAGTCTCTTCAAAGTTTTGGCAGAATTCTGTGGATACAACCCAAAGATAAGCTAACAGTCCTACAATAAGTCAGTGATTACCTGTCGGATATAAGAGGTTACCTTCGAGCATGAGGAATAACTTCTCGGCGAGTCCACCCAGATAAGCCTCTAAGTCGTTCTTCTTTCCCACCAGTTCGCTAGCCTTATCACTCAGGGCTATCTTGTCATTCTTCAATCGACTGGCCTCCTTGTTGGCCGCGTCAAGAGCAGCTTTCAGGTTGGTATTCTCCTCTTCAAGTTTGCTGATTGAAGCCAGCTTCTCTTCTGCAAGTTTCGTCTTGTCCGAAGCCACTTTCTACGCCTCGGCAAGGTCAAGGTCCTTCTTCTTTAGAGCATCCCTCGGTTTATCTGCAAAATGACAGTGAGATCAGACTCAGGAATGGACAAGAAATAAGGGCAGTCGTCAAGGTTCTCACCAAACACACCTTTTGCCTCCTCCTTCGCCTTCGTGAAGTTGTCCTGGACAAGCTTCAGATCAAGTTCGAGCTGGATATGCTTGTTCTCCAACTCAGTATAACGAGCCACGAGCTCGCAAGATTTCTGCGAAAGATCAATCGACAGACGTCAAAAATAGGTCACTTCCGAGTGACTAACAGAAAAATCGTAGTATTTCTAAGACTACAGCCGAATTAAAACATTCGACTGTAGTCTCGGAGACTACACCCAGTGGGTGTACTCAGCGTGCCCCCACTAGTTCTATCAGCTCGGGTCGATCTATCGACCAAAAGAGACAGAAAGGCTAACTACCAGCAGTTAGACACAGTTTCAAAAAAAGTGTTCTTCAGACCATAGTCGACTACTAGCAGTCGACCACGGTCTCTGGGACTGCACCCAGTGGGTGCACTCAGCGTGCCCCCACTAGTTCCATGATTTCATTCGACCATATCGAGTGAAGAAAGCAAAAGAGAAAAGGTTCAAGACATAAAGACTATAGTCGACTGCCAGCAGTCCACCATAGTCTCGGGGAATACACCCAGTGGGTGCACTCAGCGTGCCCCCACCAATCCAGACATTCCAATCGACACACCCAGTGGGTGTACGACAGATTCTAAGATCTTCAGAAAGAAAAATTGTCAGGTATCATATCCTAACAGAACATGCGGTGGTCAACTAACCTGGACATTGCTCTCAAGGGCCGAGCTTGCATCATAAGCCGCTTGACTGGCGTCTCGGATCGCCTTCACTTGCTCCATCATGACCCCCGCTTGACGTATAGCTTCTTTAGCAGCGCCTGCTTGGTCCTCTGGGACGTGATGGGTGGAAAAAAGAGAAGGCGGATCTGCACTCCACGACGGAGGGCGAGCACTCGTCAGCGGCACAGCAAAGGACACTGTAGTCCGAGTGGCATTGCCTCCCTCCGGAACCAGCGCATCAGGTGCTGATATGACCTGAGCAGTCTTGCCAGCAGATGTCTTCCTGTACCTCCTCTACCTCAGTGGTTCCTCCTCATCATCATCATCAGGGAGATCAATGATGATATTAGGTGGAGCTGCAGGAAAGATTCAAAAGTTAAAGATGAAGATCCTATCGACCGAAAGAGAAACTACAGGGATCATACCAGGATTGGAAGTTGCAGCGTCCTCCATTTCTTGATCTTCACGCCTGATCGAGGTCTCAGAAGTAGCAGCACTGCAGTTTCAGAAATCAGTCGGTCAGCGAATGAATCGACCAAGAGTAAATCCATGTGAAACAAGAAACACAAGTTATGCCATTACCCGGAAATAGTGCGAATCGCCATCCTCATCTTCGGCAGGTCCTTCGTCGGTTTTGACAACGCCGCTCGGAGTTGCTTGGGCGCTTTCTCAGTCAGCGCCGGAGAGGTCATCCGAGGACGTTTGGTCGACTGCACAACAGGCACAACCCCCTTGCCGCGCTCGACTGCAGGGTCATGAACGAGCTTGGTCCTCCTTTCAGTACGAGGAGGTTCGACTAGCTACCTCCTCCTCTTCCTCCTCCTGTTCCTCATCAGAGCTAGCATCTTCTTCACCCTCGTCGTCGTTCGACTCCCACTCCTCCTGACTTTCACCTCCACTCCCTTCTTCTTCTTCGGTCCGTTCTTGCGCCCCGTTGGGCATCGAGTACATCTCGGTAGTGATCTGGAAGACAACAAACAACAAAAGGTCAGTCGACCGAATTGCAGCAAAGCAGAATGAATGAAACAGGATCACAGTCGGAGATAAGTGGTCAGACCTTGTCTGGTTCATAGGACTGGTCGAGTGGTGGTATCCTCCTAGCTCCACGGGGATTATCTTTGTTCCGTGTGATGGCAGTCATCCACCTCTCCAGTGTGACGTCGTCGACCTCCTCTGGGTGGACCCGAGTGGTGTCTTCTGTATCAGATACAACCACATCGGGTGACCTTGGTACTGGAGTGGCTGAATGCACCGTCGAAGAAAAACCTCCCAAAGATCCATGCCAGTCACCCCATCACGGATGAGCTGGACTACATGCTCCACCAACATCCTAACCTGAGCCTTCTCCTCCGGAAGCACCTTCAGAGAGGACGGCTTGTTCACTCGGTCCATGGAGAACGGGGGGAGGCCAGTCGACTGCCCTGGCGTCGACTGGTCTTGGCAGTAGAACCAGGTCGACCGCCACCCTAGAACTGACTCGGGAAGGGTCATGACTGGAAAGGCACTCTTACTCCTCATCTGGACCCCAAGACCCCCACACATCTGGATTACTTGGGTTTTCTCATCACTCGGGCTAGCCTTTTTCACCGTCTGAGAGCGACAGGTGAAAATGTGTTTGAGAAGGCCCCAGTGCGGCCGACAACCCAAGAAGTTTTCGCACAAAGACACGAAAGCGGCGAGGTAGGCAATGGAGTTGGGTGTGAAGTGATGGAGTTGTGCCCCAAAGAAGTTCAGAAAAACCCCCGAAAGAAAAGATTCGGTGGCAGAGAAAAACCGCGATCTACGTGGGTGGCTAAGAAGACGCACTCACCCTTCTGAGGCTGCGGCTGCCACTCCGTCCCCGGAAGCCTGGCTGACCCATGGGGGATCAGTCCTTCATTGGCCAGGCCGTTGAGGTCCTTCTGGGTGATGGTCGAGCGGATCCAGTCTCCCTGGATCCAGCCTTGCGGCAGGCCGGACCGCGACGAGGATCCGCCCCGACTGGTCGCTCTCCCCTTCGCCTTCGCCGTCGCCTTCTTCGCCCGCTCCAAAGCCGTCGTCTTCTCCTTCACCATCGTCGCCGGCGAGGCACGCAAAGAGCAGTAGGGCAGGGACGAAAGCGAGCGCAGCGGGCAAGTTTGAGGAAGATGGAGAGGGGAATGGGGTCGCACTGTTCAAAAAACCCCCGTCCTGTGCCTTATATGAAGTCTCTTCCGAGTGGCTGACTGGTAGGCCCGGACAATCCTGTCAAATCCTGCAACAGGCGCGCACGCGATACGTGGCGAAAAAGGTGGCGCGGAGATCGAGGCGTCTTTGCCTTATCCCATCCGAGTACCGCGGCCTCCTCCGCTTCGCACGCTTCCCGAAATTCGGATCCCGTCAAATCCGCATAGCAGAGCAACTTGTCAGACGACAGATTTCCTCCGATCCGTCGCTCGGAAATCTCCAAGTTCATAAAGTTCACTCGGCAGATGCAAAGAATGGATCAAGGCGACTGAAAGAGAAGTTGACGCCATCACTAAAAAGTCATTGGTCCAGAGTAAGACACACTCGCAGCACGAGAAACAGGTCGGAAAATTTTTCAATTCCTTCCTCACTCAAACCTCGATCCATTCGGGGGCTAATGATGAAGCCATGTACCTAGGGTAGGGTCATGGACCTGTCCAAGGTACCCTCCCCAAGGACATCTCTAGAAGAAACTGCCTTACAGTCGACCTGGAAGGATTCCACTCGACGGACACGAAGACACTCGATCATGAAGACTCACTCGACCACCGGGAGATCTAGGGTCATTCTGCACCCAAACGGTCTGTTATTAAGTAGTCTTTATGGTCATGATAGCACTTTATGTAAGGCGTTACCAGTAACGCCAGGCCTTTATGTACATTCAACCCTCCGTTATGTGGGTCGGCTGGGGTCCTGGCGCACTCTATATAAGCCACCCCCTCCACAGGCAGAAGGGTTCGCACCCCTGTAACTCATACGCTTATAATCCCACTACTAGGGAAAAGCCTATACACAGAATCTTACCAGCAGCGCTCTTCAAAATACCACGCTACTGCTACTTAGCAGCAGCGCGTGTCTGCCAAACGCACTACTGACTTGTAAGTAGCAGTAGCGCGTTTGTAGCCTACAGCGCTACTGCTATAGTTGCCATGACCTTGGCCCCCCCGCTAGCTATAGCAGTAGCGCCCTTTACTGTAGAGCGCTACTGCTACTTAGGTTAGCTGTAGCGCGTTTTGTCAAACGCGCTACAACTATCCCTACCTTATCCCCACGGAGGACCGGCCCTTCTCACTCACACTCTCACTCTCGCCCGCGTCAACCGTCGTCGTCCGTCGCCGCCGCCGCCGCCTTCGTTCGTCCGCCACCGAGGTACTCCCCTCCTTCCATCCCTCCTCCATCCTCCTCGCACATCCTCCCTCCGCCTGCGGCCGCCCCTCCCTCCTCCGCCGCCGCCCTCCTCCCTCCGCCTGCGGCCACCCCTCCTCCCTCCTCCGCCGGCAGCCCTCCTCCCACCGCCCTCAACCTCGCCGCCCCTAGCTACCTCTCCGTCGACCCCACCCCTGCCACTAGTTAGTACTAGATTTAGTAGTAGTAGATGTTAATTTAGGGTTAGCTAGTACTAGATGTTAATTTAGTAGTAGTAGATGTTAATTTAGCTTAGTTAGTACTAGATTTTTAGTAGTAGTAGTGGTAGTTGAACTACTTTAGTTGTAGTTGAACTAGTTTAGTAAGTAAATTAATAAACTAGTTGAACTAGTTGAATTAACAGAACTAATTTATTTTTAGTAAGATAATTAATATAACTAGTTGAACTACTTTATTTTTAGAAAGAACTAGTTTTTTTCTATTTATAGTAAGTTTATATTTAGTAAGAACTAGTTGAATTAATAAAACTAGTTGAACATGTTTTGTTGCTAGTGATAACTTATATGGTTTCAGGTGACCTCCGTCGTCCCCGTCACCGACCCCCTCCGACATCCCCGCCGTCATCCCAGTCACCGACGTACCCCCTCCGACATCGAGGTGAGACCAGCCAAATATCCTTGTATATCTTGTGTTGTTGCTCAAATAGGATATGTGGTTGCCCAAGTGGCCGTTCATGTTCAGTTTACATCTCCGAGTGGCCTATGTTTTGCCGGAGTGTTGATTAATTTCCGTTTCGGCAAATTTCAGGCGCTCGATATGTCCTTTTTTAGCAAAGGTCATGCTGGATTTTGTCGTGAATTCTGACATGACTTGTGCTAGAATATGTACAAGTTTAATCTTTGAATTATGATTGTAGGAAATGTCGTACTCGGACGACGACGGTCTCCCGGGGGAGTGTAGCTGGTGCCACGACGATCGAGGTATGTGCGACAGGTTCGTTCGGCTGGACGACGATCGGCGCTTCAGCATTAAGCTCGAGGAGACATGCGATGTTCATACGGTACGCAACGACGACAATAGTTTTTTTCTCCATTAAGCATGACTTCAACTATTTCAACATATAATTTTCATATTTTACAATTCGACTAGCTTATCCCATGCCATGCAAGACGCTATGTCTTGGAGAGGATGGGTTTTGAAGACCATGAAAATTTTGAAACAAAGAAAATACACCTAAGGACCCATCATGATATGGATTTTGAAGTAAATCTGTACAATGCTCAGAGCGTAACCCATTTTGGTTGCCAAAATTGGGAAGCACTTTGCAAAATGTATGGTTTTGATGAGGGTATGATTATCACCATGGATCTTGGTGATCCTGACAGTGAGGAAGGCAATATGGACATTTGGGTCCTTGTTGATACGCTTCCGATTGTACCGCTATGTGAGTTTCTCAAACATAGTTATTAACTAATTTACATTTTTTTCCAAAATAGTTGATAGCTTATTTCCATTAACAGCTTATTTTGATTCTTCAAAGACTGTGCGGAAGATGGTAGATAAAACCCACTACACCGAAGGCACCCAGTTAACGTATAAGGAGAAAAATCATCTGATCGCATTTTGTACTGTTCTTGAGAATTACAATGCCTATTATCGAACTCCTCCAAATTATGATGAATACGTGCCACTAGTGCATGTATTGAACAACGATAACTTCTCTGGAGATACCCTGGTAAGATTTTTTACTATTACGACATTCGTGCATTTTTTGCATACTTCTAAAACTAGTACATCATTGCTAACTACGAAGTTATTATTATATTTTTCAACAGAAACTCCCGATGGATTGTGTGCCTCATCTGATGTCTCTGCATGGTCGCCTCTCAGTTCTGAACATACTGCCAGGTAAACCTACGGAGCTCACCTGTGCATATCGGATTTCTAAAACCCGTGAACACATGATCATCAGAGAATGGAAGAAATGTATGGACATTCGCAAGGAGGTTCTTGGAAGTAACATTCAGCGAAAGGCAAGAATGGGAGACAGGCTAATCTCCATTCTCCATAATGGAGAGTCAGGGGCTATCTTGTTTTTTGTTATTTTACCTTAGAAAATGTAGTAGGTCTTAATCGAATGTAATAGGTCCTATGAGGTACAATATGTTTATTATGTGGTAATGTGTTAGAGTTGATAATGATGATCTTGAGGAGGTGTTATGTGATGTCAATGATGAAAACGATGATATTGAGGAGGTGTTATATGACAATGATGTATTATGATGCTAAGTTGTTAATGATATGATGATGATGATGATATTATTATATCATTGGGTGAAAGAACCGCGGATTAGTTTCAAGTGGATGGACATCCACTTGAAACTAGTCCACGGTTCTTTCACCCCATGATGTAATAACTCATTATGATGTAAAAACAATCTCTAAATTCCTGTTGTATGAAAACTTGTGTAAAGGTGTATGAATACAATATGAAAAAGAAAAGAAATAAAATACTAAATAATAGTAGTAGCGCGGGTTAGGAGAAGCGCTACTACTAATTAACAGTAGCGATGTTCTAAAGAACCGCTGCTACTAAGTCAATTTAGCAGTAGCGTGGGTCAAGACGCGCTATTGCTGAGCATTAGCTGTAGCGCCTTATCAGTAGCGCTCCTGCCCGCGCTACTGATAGGCCCAAAACCCGCGCTGCTGCTAGTATTTTCCCTAGTAGTGTCCAGTCGACCGCCTCCGGGCTCCGAGACGTAGGGCTTTTACTTCCTCCGAGAAGGGCCTGAACTCGTAAATCCCTTGCGTATACAACTACTCCATAGCTAGGATCTTGCCTCTCCATACCTACCCCCCTATTCTACTGTCAGGCTTAGAACCACGACAGTATCTTCGCGGCACCACGGACCATGGGCTTCACATTCATCACTCGACGTCTCTCTGCCTCACCGCGTACTCGGACACGGAATGGGCAGGCTGCCCCGACACCAGGTGCTCCACCTCCGGCTACGTCGTCTACCTCGGCGACTCCATGGTCTCCTGGTCTTCCAAGCGCCAGCCACCGTCTCGCAATCGAGCGCCGAGGCGGAGTACCGAGCCGTCGCAAACACCGTCGCCGAGTGCTGTTGGCTACGGCAGTTGCTCGGGGTGAGCTTCGCATCGCCTTGCCGAAGGCCACGGTCGTCTTTTGCGAGCCAACCAAGTCCATCATCGGCGGACGAAACATATCGAGCACGACATCCACTTCGTCAGGGAGAAAGTTGCTCTCGGCCACCTGCGCGTCTTGCATGTCCCCCACCAAGCAGCAGTCCGCTGATGTCATGATGAAGGGGCTTCTGACGCCGGCATTCCAAGAATTCCGGTCCAGCCTGTGCATCCGGCCACCGGATGCTTCAGCTGCGGCGGGGTTTTAGCAGTTAGTGATCATGTATGCATGGGCTTGCATGCCATGCAAGCTCCCCACTCTCCCTGCCCACGTCGCACGTCCCCTTCTCTCTCTCTTTCTCCTGCGCTGAAGCGCCGTGTACATGTACAGCAGCTATATATTCATAGCAATACAATGAGCAGCACCCAAGGTGTATTTTTCCCGACTCACACTCTGTAGACAAAAACTGTTACAATCACGGATATTTCAGTGAACGGGCCGGGGCTCCTCCCATTTTCTCTCCAACGAAATCTGGCAAGAGATCTCGTCGTAGAGTCCGTTAGAAAATTCCAGTAGATGTAGCTTTACAGGGTCGAAATCGAAATAGGCCTGCCGGTGTCGTCTCTCGGCCTCTCGGGAGGTTGCCACAAAAGCCGACGAATGTTCCACGCGCATGCAGAATCGAGCATCCAGAACCACGGGAAATGCTAAAGCGACATGAATGGTTCCCATTGCGCAATCTATCTCATCCATGAGCATAAAAAAAAATCAATTTAGTGTGGACCTAGGCGACGACTATCAACCTCATGGTGAGTCTTACATATTTTATTTTATTTATTGCGAAGGATGGTGTCTCCTTCATGATGGCTCTGTATCAGCGACAGCTATCTAACACACGGAAATATTCAAACTAAATATAATTTCATGTCATGACGGGTTAACTGAAGTAGGGTATAAACATTCATTCAAACACGGAGCAACAAGCAACCAGCCTATGGCTAAGGATGACGCGACCAGCAGCAACGTTAGAAGTCTGCTCAATCCTATCAGCATAGAGAGTGATTTTAAATATTTTTAGCCAGAGTAAGATCATTTTTCGGGGTTGGGTCAACTCTAACCGGTCACCTAAAATAGAGGCACAAACCAGCAGAGTAAGACTTAGTGGGGGATATTCATTTCATTAAATTTTGGTCTGACCTAGCCGAACTCCTAAATTTAACGGAGTAAAAAGAAGTTTCATAAGTTCAACATAGATTTGACACAAAATACCAAAATTCGACAGATAATATAGATAATCGTCCGCCGAAACATAGTAGTTTTATACCTAAACCTGAAACTTAAAACTAAACATGTATTTACTAAAACGAAACATGAATTTAAGCTAAAACTGAACAACGGCGTCATCATCATCGTCACTCTTATAGAGGGCAAGCCAATCAGCCCGTGACATCCAACCGCCCATGGAGTCCAGCCATGTGCCTTGAGCTGGGAACATGCGCCACCACTCTTCAATGTGGAAGTCCTTTGCGCCGTCGTCGTCCTCATAGTCCGAGAGGACGATGACCTCCCCGTCGGCCCACGCTTCGCCTACTTGAAGATGTTTCGCTCCGCCTCCACCAGCTCTGGGTACTTGCGCCAGAGGTCCGCCATGTACGCCTCATCGGCGGCCTTCGCCATGATGCGGTCCCTCACCTCCTGGTTCTCCCTACCCAATGCCGCACTCACCAACCCCCACGGCGGCAAAGGCTGCAGCGAACCCTCGCCGAACGCGAAGCTGGACATGCCATAGGTCATATTCCTTCTTCCTTCACGGCGAGCTCGATAGTGTGGAAGGAGCCCACTCAATGCCTCTTGTGGGTCTCCTGGCCCGTGATTTCGGCCAATTCGGTAAACCATGTCCCCGAGGACTGCTGCAGCCAGCCAAGGTACTTCCTCTGCGGCGGTGGTGGTGGGGGGGGGGGGGGCGTAGAAGGGAGCTCATTGGAGGGGTGGCGGAGCCAACCGCGCTCGTGACGGCGTGGATCCGAGCTGCGGATGTGTTGTGGGGCCAGAGCGCACGGGATCCGACCATTGGGCCGGCGGGGGATTCGTTGGAGGTGGGAATGGGGGAGAGAAACTGTGAGAGTGAAGATTTTTTACTCCGCCACCGAGCAGTGGAGTAAATATAGGGGCGGGATAAGCAATGGAGGAATTTTTACTTATGTTTTTACATTCATTATTTTATGTAACACAATATATATTTTCTTATGCTCTTGTTTGGCTGTCGACATGAAAAATTTGATGGAACATACAAATAAAATGCAGCGATGTTAAAATAGAGCGGGTGAAGAATAACTATTCTACATCCTAGGTGATGAATACCACAACCCTAGGTGAAATATATTTGTTCCACTCTACAGCCTCGTGGTAAAAATTTTAAAGTCACACGTATCCTGGCAGAAAGTTCGTAACATGGTGGGCCCAATAAATAAAGAGAACCAGTAGCACAGTGAGATGTATCCTATGCGAAAATTCTAAACCAACGGACTATTACGGCCTATTACGGGGGTTTATTCGTTAACTAATCTTCACCGCCCCTGATTTTCAGGGGTGTGGGCCCCTCATCATTCTTTCTTCCAATCAGAAGGTCCCAGCTATGCTTCCCCATAAAACTCCGTTGTCATATGTCCGTGCGTGTAGCAAAGCTCTATCCTATGCGTTGCGTCTTCTTCTCTATCTTCTCTATATATGCTTACAAGAGTTCCTGTTTAGCCCCGCCAAACAGGAGTATTTTCCTAGGACGCAAAAGCAAATCGTTGCCGCAGGATAATCATCAGCAACAATAGGATAAGGTATATGTGGCCCGGTTTACTTTTGTTAACTATGAACTCTTTGTTATCGTTTGATCCCAAGGGGCGTGTTCATCTTTTTTCATTGTTATTATGTTTTCCT
The DNA here is from genome assembly GCF_018294505.1 of Triticum aestivum. Taxonomy (NCBI): domain Eukaryota; kingdom Viridiplantae; phylum Streptophyta; class Magnoliopsida; order Poales; family Poaceae; genus Triticum; species Triticum aestivum. The sequence continues at coordinate 14,529,274 of NC_057807.1, forward strand.
GTGCCGCTAGTTACTGTAGTTTTGTGCTTGTATATTTGCCTCAACACAAAAGTAATGAAAACAGAGTAAGATGATGGTTATTGCTAGTTAGCTAACTTGTTCTAGCACAGAGCACAGTCGCCCTTGAACTTTATTGTGTTCCGTTCTGCGTATCCGGGAGCGGCTTCCATGGTGGATGGCCTGAAGCCGAGAATAGATTAGTGGTTCTATATCAATCATGGTTGACAAATATATATCTCAGACCAACTATATTCTAGATTTCCATTAGAATTGATTTGTTTTGGGTCTGGATAAGGGAAGGCAAGGAAATATTGGATTTATCTGAGGTTTTGGTAACATTTGATATGATTTGGGTATATGTCGTGGAACACCAAGAAAATGTTCAGTTAATTTTGTTGAGTTTATACAGGAGGAGTTGGGGGGAGGGGGCATCCACGATCGGAAAACCAAACATGCGAGGGGTGGTGGCGAATGCGAATGTACAACGACCAACTTCCCTTGAACAGTACAGATTCCTTAACGGTCAAAATTAGTTTTAATCGTGTAGCGTCGACGGTTTGGTGCCCTCGAGCATCAACGTTCACGGTAAGACCCCACAACTTTCCTCTACTTCCGGTACACAACAATCAAGTATATGTGTTAATCTGTATTGAGGAAAAAGAAGCCCCCCCCCCCCCCCCCCTCACCATTAGAGAGAAAGTAGAAGAAGGAATATGGATCTCCCCCCTCGCAAAACGTATAAAGGGCAACTTGAATCCCCTCGAATACATATAGCCGTATACACAGAGAGGTGACAGGGAACTGGGCCGGCCCACTCAACGACACCGAAGCTGTGTTTATAGCGCGAGAAAAATAGCAGAAAGAAAGCGATGTTGGCTAGAATCGAACTCGGGACTAAAACATAGTGCAGAGTGCGGATAGCCACTACGACCAACGGCCGGCCATGACTAACTGAAGCCCAAATTGGTTAAGAATTTAAACTAACGGCATATCTACAGTATCAGTATTCTTTGCTGCACCGTCCAGAATTTTGAATTATTTGCCAACATTTTGGAAAAAACAAACAGGTTTCAGAACAAACAAATGTGAATAAAACTTCAAATTTCTATACATGTTTTAAAAACCCCAAACATTATTGGAAATTTTGAACATTTTTAAAAAACTGGAACAAAAATTGAAAACTAGCTCATTTTCAATATAACGAATACTTTCTTGAAAATCTGATATTTTTTTAAGTTCCTCAATTTTAGGTGAATTTACAAACAGTTTTTCAACATGAAAAATTTCAATTTGTGATTTTTTTGAAAACAATAACATTTTCTGAAATTCCTTGAACATTTTTTAGTTTGCAAAAAAAATTCATAACAAGGACATTTTTTTGAAATCCCCAAACATTTTTCAAACTTTGCCGGACATTCTTGGAATTTGCAAACAAATTTTTAAAATAAGAACATTTTTTGAAATATCTGAGCAATCTTTTAGTTTGCGAGCATTTTTTAAATTTCCGAATATTTTTATAGAAGTGAAGAATTTTGAAAACAAGGACATTATGTTTATGTGCAATGGAATATGTTCAAGTAGGCCATAAGGGTCCCTCTAAGAGCACGTTGTTTCTTTGACATCCTTGAAATGACTCTAATTTCTTACATGGCCTTGTATGAACAATTGAAGGCACCATGTCAAGTTTTTTTGGTTTTCGGCGAGCTTTGCATTTTCTGGAGTTTTCTCAATCAAAAAAGGCAGGTAAATGGTCGGATGTGTCAAAACTTGCATACAGTGTCGAAATTGTTCAAACCTGGCATGTATGCGTGTCATGGGCGTTACTACTAACTTACAAAAGTTGGGATCATTTCAAGGATGTCCAAACGTAGACCATGTTGAACGGAGGGTGTTCGGATATGCCAGAAGGCTCTGTCTGAGAGCACGTTGTACATCGTTGAAATGATCCCAATTTTTTTCATGACCTTTTATGACCAACTCAAGGCACCATGGCAAGTCGTGTGGGTTTTCATCAAGTTTTGCATTTTCTGGAGTTTTCACGGTGAAAAAGGCCGATAATTGGCCGGAAGTGTCGCAATGTGCATACGATGTTAGAATTTGTTTAAACCTAGCATGAATGCTTTACACAACTACACGAGCATGCCCACCTGCTTGCAAAAGTTCGGGTCATTTATCCATAGTTCAAAAAATATGAGTTGAGAGGAGTGTGCCAGACAAGGCCAAACGGGTGTGTCCGTGAGCATGTAGTTATCTATAATTTGAGTGCTTCTGTTATTTGCAATTTTGGTCATTACCAATCAACATGAACATTTTTTCTACTAACCATTTCTTAAAATTTATCAACAATTTGGCAATATCAAATTGTGTATGAAAATTTTACAAACATGAACGCTTATTTTCAAAAAAATAAAAAAAATCCCAACAATAGATGAAAAGTTTGACCACAAATTGCAAACCACACACTTTATCAACTTTTTACGAAACACAATTAGATTTATGAATATAAAAATCAAAACAGGAACAATTCTAAGAACATTTTTGGGTATTCCAAACTATATTTCAATTTTTTGAACGGAATTCAAAAAGAATAATAATTTTCAAAAAGGAGAAAATTAATTAAGAAAAATAAAGGAAAAATGAAAAAGAAAAAAAGAAAAAAAGCAAAAAAAAGCTTAGACCTTGGCCCAATTTGGTGACGACATTGCTCCCGTGGGCCACCTGTTGGGCTGCCCCAAGCATTCATGAATTTGAAAATAAAATGATTAATTTTGATTTTTTTTATAGATTTGCAAAAACAGTTCGAGAAGTCAAAAAGATTCAGAAATTTGAGAAAAAGATCACGATTTTTCAAATTTTAAAAGTTCAAGCATCTGAGAAAAATGGTAAAAGGAAATAAAATAAAAGTAAAAATAGAATATAAAAGGAATAAAATCCGGTTTTATAAAACAAAAACAGTAAATTCCGGAAAAATCAATGGGAAACTGCGTCGTTCACCCTCAAGTATGTTGCGGCCTGCTACCCATCATGTACATGATGTTAGGCCGATTGTATAGCACTCTTGACCAATACCTTGGAGTGCAGTGTTCGATCCCTGATAATTGTGTATTTTACTTCTTTTATCTTTCAGTCGTAAGCGTGCTAATGGGCCGGCCCATTGCTGTAGGTGAGGCGCTTCTTCCGTATTAGCGGATGACGTATTCTTGAGAAAGTCCATCCTATCCTTTATTATGAAGGGGTATGAAGAGATCTCCACCGTTGATGTGTTTAGGTGGGTTGTACCGAAGCGGAAGTATGTCAAACATACTCTAAATCCCCAAGCAGTCACAGTAGTAGCAGAGTAGACAGTGAGACTAGAAAAGATGCCAAAGTTTGTAAGCCGACGATAACATCCCACGATAATCAAAACAGTTGGTGTGCCGACTGTGAAAAGAGTGGAAGCCCACGAGTTTGCTCAAGCAAGACTATAGGCCTTTTCTAGATGTCGAGGTAGCCGAGTGCTTTGGGTGGTGTAGTCGTGGTCAAGGTAGTCGAGCGATGTGCTTTGTGGTCGATATGAGGTCAGAGTTGCCCGTGTCAAGGTAGCACCATGTCGAGCAGCGGGTGCAAGGATGCACCATAGATCCAAAAATGCAAAGTTGCGCCACAAATAAAATGATTAGGAAATGAAGGAACTCATCTAGGAGGTCATCGTTACCGAAGATGATGTTGTCAAAGCCGTCATAGAGGAGGCACCACATCGGGTTTCCCGGGCTTAGGGACACGTCGGAGACGAATCAATGTGTCTGTGTTGCCAATATCGGCCGTGCGTAGGTGGGGACCTAGAAAAAATGTGTGCCAGTTGAAGAGATTACAGTCGCGATCAATAATGGCGACTTGGTAGAAGGTGGTGTTGCTTCGCATGATTATTAGAGTAGACAAAGTAGTGGTGGAAGAGACGGTGACGGTAGTGATGGGCATGTACTAGAAAAACACAAAGGTGTTGTCCAAGGAACCAATGGAACACTGAAGCAACCGGATCGATCTCCTATAGAAGCGTGACAATGGTACTCGAAGTGGGGATGCAAGAACCCAACGATGTAATGTAGACCATGACTGGATGAAGGGGTGCTGCGCCTACAGAGGCAGCACAGTGGGTGCCATGCTAGATGCCGGTGTGCGGGGATGGCGATATAGAGTGCGTGCGGCGGCAGTATGTCCAAAGGAGCAACTTAGCTTTAGCTCCGACTCAATTTGATGGGGAAGGGAACTAGCGATTTACACACCGGACAAGGCACTCCATTGCCGGTAGCGAGGACAATGGGGAAGCGGCACTGCGGCCCAAAGGGGCTATGCTAGAGCATCCCGATATTTCTCGATGTAGGTGAGCACATACTTCATGACGGTTTTCTGGGATTCTATTGAGCTTCTTGCAAATGACCGATCACATTGGCCGAGTGCTGAGGGTGGAGTGTGCCATGCATTCTCGGATGATTGACAGAGCACACAAGCTTTTGATGGGGTGGGGGGAGGGGAAGAATGACACCGACGATGGCGACAAATGAGTCCTGATAAGAGCAGATCCATAGTGGCGGAGATAGATGTGCGGATGATGGGCATCCCCTAGATTGCCATGAAGCATGCCTGACCACATAGTTGAAGAAGAGGGCAGTGTGGTAAACCCTAACATCAGGCAATAACGACGAGGAGGGCTGATTGTTGGCCGGTGACGCAAACCAATCTTAAACTGATAAAAAAGTAACATGAGTCAATAGACCAACAACAGAGAAAATGCCATGAGCAACAGATTGGGGAAAGTACTATGAGGTGGCTGATCAACACGATCGGTAGACAAACCATAGGTACGGGTTGGACAACCCCAACTGAATGTCATGGAGATCGATCTCCCTATGGGCAGGGGGTCTTAGAAGGTGAGGTGGAGTTAGGTCTAGAAGCTTGTGGTATATATCATATGACAATAGAAAGAGGCTGAATTGGTGGAATCGTTGTTGTATTGATGAGGCCTGTGGATGAATGTATATTGTGTATATTTATTCAGGGAAGAAGCACCTGTAGAGAAAAAGGTAGGAGGATAAATATAAATCCTATACTATCAAATACACGGATGCCAAATATACCCTAACAACTACTCCCATGTCAAAAACGCTCTTATATTATGGGACGGAGGGAGCACAATCTTGCCGGGTGAGTGCCTCAAGGCAAAGCCACTAATAACCAGATCGTGAAGCCCAGAGAGTCACAACAATGGAACTGACAAGTTGTGAGCTTGATAAAGCCATAAGCCATGCCTTTGATTATATCAAGGTCAATAAGACAATTTCAATATTTAGGCGATAATATATAATGGTTAGGAAGTAATAAACTGGATGTCATGTACATAACTCTTACTTTCTTTAATTAAATGTATTGTGCGTTCAGCAAAAAGATAATTCTAAACTGGATTAACATGCCGTAAAATTTGAATAATTCGCATATTTTCAATCTCCCGTGTAACCTTGCCTTGGTGGTAGAGTAACAAAAATTTATAGATATGTAAATCTCAATGTCCGTAAAATTGGAAAACTGAGCTTCTGGAAAAACGATTATTAGACGTTTTTTCGATAAACCACTTTAATGTATGTCTGGTGCACGTCACCATCCAACCAAGATTAATTGCATGCTTATTTCTAACAGAATTCCTAGTGACTTAAAAAAAAAAGAACTCTTACCAAAAACTCTTTTTCTAACATGGATCGATTGGGTAGAGTTATGTTTTTCTACATGGGTCTAAGTTGCATACATAAGTTAGCTCACTAAAGTTATCCACCAATCATGTTTTACCGGAATCACACGGGGAGCGGGTAAGGGGAGTAGGAGAATATTCCCATTCCTATCAAACCACTCCAGGATGATTTCTAAACAAATATCATTTATATTCATTGTAATTATTTCCCGCTCCCCTATCCAGATAATGTAAAATCCGTTTGATTATGTACCCAATAGGGTCCTTAATTCCTCCCCAGTCTTAGTGTACCTGCTCCTTTTATGTCAAAGATACTTCAGAGCCTGCATTCTCCTCTTCCAGCAAGGAGAATCCAAGCTCCAACACGTCTTTAGTTGTCACTCATCCACCAAACACGCCTTTTCAACCTTTCCCCTCCTCTCCTTAACCCCTCCTTTTAATCTGCGAGGCAAGATCATAGTTCGGCTCTGACATGGTTCGCCCCCACAACGCCTCTCCCGCAACCTGTGGTCTAGCATAGGAACAATGTTATCGGCTGTCTAATAGTCTTCCTCCAATGAAACCGGATATAAGAGAGGTCTAGCAGCATGCTTGGAATCCATTCCAATAATTGTAGGTGTTAAGTTGACGGAAGTACACATAGACGTGGAGAGTTCAAGTTGCATGATTTCAATCTCCTCCATCTCTAGGAGCACTCATTCATGTGCATTTCTATCACCGTTTATCTCCGAGGACTAGTAGATACTCAAGGAGGGTGGCAATTTTGCATCGGGAGTTCCTTGTGTTTTTCGCCATCACTAGTGGAGATAGAGGAGCGAAGAAATGTACTAGTGCGGTTGGAAACATAGAGTTCTCAGTTTGCTTGAGTTATTAGAATCAAGAATTTTAACTAGCACTGTAGCTACAAAAAAATCGCTAGCTAGGTGTGCAGTGGTTACTTGTAGGTCTATTGGGTCAATTCTTTTTATTTTATTTGGTAAATTTGGCTTTTCGGTAAAATTGGTTATAATACTTTGGTAAATACAAAGTAAATACCAAACATTTCCTCATGGTATTAGTAAATACCAAATTGTTCAAAGTTTTTTTTCGAAACACGAGGCAAAAGCTTTGCCCGTTTCATTAATTAAGAAGAAGGTTGCCCGGTTAATTACGGAAAACCGGGCAAAAACCGATACAAACAGGGCCAAGCCCCACGCATCACATGGCCAAGCCAACCCGATACGCCACACCACAAGGCCGCACACTACCACCATACACACATATGAACCCACCGTTGACGGAGAAAAGAAGCCACGACTGCTATGAGAGGAGCAGACCTGGGACGCTCCCACAAGGTGAAGGTGTGTGCAGCCACCAAACACGACGCTTGAGACGCCGCCAACAAAATCAAGAGCAACCTCGCCACCCAAGCGACACGAGGTGAACGCAATCGATGTTGCCGAACTCCCGAAGCCGCCGCCTCGACCTCCGCTGCTCCGTTATGCCCTGCATATTCCACCAACATACCACCTTCCGGGACCGCCATCCCGACATACCACCGCTCGCCCTCGAGCTGCAACGTCGCACGGCTTAGTCACCCACAGTCAAAGCTGAACAGGGCAACCACCCGCAGACCACGACCGCCGCACCAACTCATCCGGGGCCGCTGCCCCGACGTAAAGTCAGACCGCCCCCTCTGTGACGCGTCGACCGAGCCGACAACCCCGCCACACTAGCGACACAGAATTGCCACCCAAGCCATGTTGAGATGTTTCCCCTTCTCGTGGAGCCGCTTCCACCCATGGTTCCCGAGGCCGCCGCCTCGACGCACAAACATCAAACATTCGGGGCCGCCGCCCCGACATCCACCAACCTCAACGACATGAACAACACAAACATCTGCATCTGGCTCTCCAAGACGACGCCTCCAAGGAGAATGCGACGTAGCTGCCATCGTCGCCCGCTCCGAGAGATCAGAGCTAGGGATTTCTCCCGGAGAGCCCATCCGCCATGGGGTGGAAAGAAGCTCCACGACCACGCCTCCAACGAGGAAAATGGCACCGAGGTGCCACCGTTGCCGGCACCAACCGAGGTCGGGCAAGGCTTTCGCCTAGAGCTCATCCACAAACCCGAGAATGGCGAGGTTGCACGACCAGATCTGGGCACCGGAGCGCCAAGATGGCCGGAGCATGCAGCATGTCGCAAACGCCCTGATCGAAGCCCACCAATCTGCATCTCGCGTCACGTCCTCCGCAGCACCTCTCGCTACGTCGGCCGAAACACCACCACCGGCCATGGATCCGCGCAGTAACCGCCAGATCCATGCACCACGGCTCCCTACCGGCAAGAACCAGCAACATCGAGCCCGGGGCCGCTGCCCCGGCGCCCTCCACTCCATCCGCAGCAGCCATGGAGCCCTGCACCCGCCGACGGACAGGAGAAGCCAGATCCGGCCGAGTCCGACCAAATCCAGCCCTCCCCACCCGCCTCCTCCTCACAACCGCCGCCACAGCCCTACCAGAGATGCGCGAAGCCGCCGCGCCGGCAGCTGTCGACCCCCACTGCGCATCGCGCCGCCGGCAACTGGATCGAGCGCCGCCAGCCGAATCTCCCACCAAAAGAGAGCTGAGCAACGGAGAAGGCCCCACCGCCGCCACCACCACACGGGCTTTGCCCGGAGGTGGCCACCGGCGGCGGCAAGGGGGGAGGAGCAGGTGGAGGGAGCTGCTGGCGGCGGGGGACCGAGTCGCCGCCCGTGTCGCCTAAGCTAGACGACGCGGGGGCCTTTTTCGGCTCCCGCAGTATGGTATTTCAAGAACCTATATATGAATATATCATTAATTGTTCAAAGTTGATGCAAGTTTGAAATGACCCGACTAATTTAGTATCAATCCCCGAATACGCAATGATATAAACTATAATTTATGTGCATCAAACGGTATTAGTAAATTTGTCCTTTACTAACTAAGCATAAGGTGTGCAAGTTATAGTACATGCCAATGATACAACACAATGATTCACTACTTGGTATTATTAATTCTTCTTTCACTGATGGTTTCCTTGATCACTATTTCCACATAGATACGGTTGTTTCTCTAGTACATTAGAGCATTTAGTTTTACTTTTCTTGGGTTACTTTTTTGTGTTATTTTTTGTTTTGTAGAACATTAGAACATTAGTATCTTTGGTATTTACTTAAATAATTAAATTGGAATTTGATTCTCACTTTTAGTACAATGTGTACAAAAATTTACTTAACATATGTGTGCACTTTTGCTCCCGGGCGCCTTGTCAATGGTAATTTTCACTTATAGTGAGGCAAGATGCATGCAGGAATTTCCGCCACATGCTAGCATCATCACATGAACAGATAAATTTGAATTTCAAATGACGTATCTCACAAGGCGTTAATATGATTAATGAGCCGTTTACACCGGTGAGTTCATTTCGATGCAGCCTTAAGAAAACACATGTTAGTATGTTTCAACGTATTCATTTCGTCATCTCCAGTTCGCAAATTATGTTAAGACAGTTGTCGTATTATAAGTAAATGGTTGTGACAATAATTGTGTATAGTCACTTAACATTAGTATTTTATGATTTTTAGACATTGCAATGCTTTGTAAAACTAGAGAGTAAATATTCATGTCTTAACAACAGGAAAGAGTATCATCAACACATGCAAGTACCATGAAGCAAGTCTTCTACTCGCATATATTAACACTCAGTAATCTAGCAACCTACTTAATTTAATCTAGCAACTAAGTGGCTCATAATCCTAAGACTAGGTGACAATAATCTGGAGATTACCGATGCAAAATTAGTTGAAACATATGGGTATAGGATCTAGTTTCGAAGATCTCTCAACGCAAAAGCCAACGGTGACATCTAGGAGGGGTTGCCGCATGAGAAGGCAGCGATGCGGCTCCGTTCCTTAGATGTCCAGTCGATGACAAACCAAATTGATTTGCTTTGGTTCTGTTTTTAGCAGCTTGACTTAATCAGGCGTTAACGGCTCTTTGGACATTGTCGAGTCGACATAAATGCAATAGTTGTACCAATATTTAAGAGACGACGGTCCTATTTTCCTAAAAGATGTGTCGCCATGTACGATCATCAGTGACTGGTTTACAGTCTAGTATTCCGGTGCAGATCTAAGAGTCCAGATCTAACGGACGACGTGGCAGCAACAAGTTGGACGCACGCTGCGAAGGGACGTCGACATAACTAATGGGTCAAGGTCAACATGAGCAATCTGTTTCCCAGTTCAAGTAAGCTCCGCTCAGTTTGTATTTCGGTTAGTTTTAATTCTTTCACTATTCCAATGAGATTTTTTCAGTTGCATCTAAAAGTCTATGTTTCTAACTAACTTGTTATATATCTGATAAAACTATTATAAAATTCCACCGCGGTACCAAATACAGCCGATATGAGCTCGCCCGTATGGCTCAGTTGTTCTTTATTCTACTTGGGTTCTAATGGGGCTTCCAAGTACATATACCAACCAGCTGATAGACCGGACATTCTCATAAGAAAAATATTCATAGACGAGCGAAAGTGCTCTTGTGAGCCCCAGCTCACTTGACCTCAGATCAAGGCTTTTTTTTATTCTGATTTGTTTTCGGTAGCTATAGAAAAAACCCGGTTTCCGGATAATCTCAGAATTTTCGGATTTTTTTGACCGAATTTTTCATATGAATTTTGAATTTTCCTGCTTCAATATATATCCTTGCTTCAGAGCATCATTTTCAATTTTGAATTTTCTCGCTTCAAAGCATCATTTGACATAACGTTGTGCTTGTTCTACTGGTCGGCTAGGCTTTCCGACATTTGTGAGCTTGCGGGTGCCAACAACCCATCCCGCACTGCCTTGCTACTTTTTCTGTAAACGGCAAAACAATTATTAAAAAACACATTGCCAAAACTAGGTTTGGAACCTCCAACCCGCCAAAGCTACAACAAGAGCATTACCAACCTACGTTGCCCAAACTAGGTTTCCATCCTCGAACATGCCAAAGCTACAGCAAGAGCATTACCACCACATAAGAGATGGACTCTGTCTAGATAGCCATACGGGGCTAGTTGACCTAACCTAGACGTTAAATTCAAAATTTTAGTTCGGTATTCAATTTTTTTCGGGGGGTAGCGAAAGTGCTGGTTTTTGACCGATTTCAAAAATACTGGCCGAGAAAAAAAAACCTGCCTCCGATGACCGGTAACTCGTGACGAATAGTAAAAATTAATAATATTTAAATCTAAAATTTTTGGCTACAAACATTGATGTGCGTTTCACCTACATGCAATATTTTATGATGAAATGACACTCATGAAGTGTGGGCAAAAAAAATACTTCAAACTCTTTCAAAGAACTAGTTTTGGAACATCGTTTTTTTTACCCAAAAAGGGTTGAGTCCGACTTTATGTATAAATCAACGATCATATAACCCTAACCATTCAACACGGAACACAACACAGGCACACACGGCAAGGGTGCCTTCATCGTCCTGACAGAGCCAGAGAAGGTTTTCACACTGGCAAGCACTTCTCCTCTTAAACATAGTACAACGGGCCACGAAGGATCGCCGCACTGATGGCACCAAGCGTCGCACAATGGCCACCATGCCGCCCGCATGGCGATGGCACTAAATCTAATACCCAAGCCATGAGCTGTGCTCACAAGCACCTCGTCTCCCACCACCAAGGCTGCTGCCTTGGCATCCATGGCTCCAACTCCATCCCTGGCCCATACTTGCAACCAAGACGACAAAAGAGAGGGCGGGAAGGCACCTCCTTCCCCACCGCTGTACAGTCCCAAGGTCCACAACCCCCTTCCCACCCTAACCCGCCCTTGCTCCTCTCGAGTAAAGGCAAGATCCCGGTAGCGCACGACCACCCGACGGAGGTAATGTTGAAGTCATGTGGCCCTCCTGCCGACGAATTAACCCTCAATAGTGAGCAGACGTGGGAAAGTTCGGCCCTTTGGCACATCATGCACATGCATGGCTTGGGAATGGAGCAGATCCGCTCTCGTACTGATGCCACCACCGGGAAGACAGCCTGCAGTGCCATCCACTACTACCACAGCTGCCGCAAGCAGCATGTATTACACTACCCGAGGCGAGGACGACCACGCAGGCAACCGCTCGCTGGCGACACCCAGAACAGGACCGCTAGCTCCAGCCGCCAAAGCTCTGCCCCCGCCACACGCCTGATCCCTCGGTGTCGCCGGCCTCTGTCCAGCGCCCACCAAGGACCGCCGCCTTATCCAGCCGCTGATGCACGTAGATCGGGAGTGCGCGCCCGCCACCACCACTTCATGGGGTTGGGAGAACAGACGTAACCGCCCTGCTGCCACCGTCATTGGAGCCTGCCCGGGCTTCACCAGTAGCAGCGCGAGAAGAAGGAGGAGGGAGGGGACTTCGGCGGCACGTGGTTATCGCCCCCCGTATCGCGAGAGAGACGGCGACACGAGGGGTTTCGAACATCGATCTTTCTAAGACATCGACAAATCTCATTCCATCACAAAAATTTCAACCCTGGTAAAACACACATCCACGCGTGTTGCCAATTTTTTTTCCAGCATGGAGCTTGTGTCCCTATGCTGACATATATAGTTAGTGGGGATGTACACTCCATAAAGCTTGCATGCCCGTTCAAAACATCCTCCGCGGGCTTTATAAGTCGGACACTGAATTTTTTGCCATCAATTTTATATTAGTGAAATGTGTGTTATATATATCATGGGAATCGTCATTGAATGAAGCTTTAAAATATACACCTTTAATCTATGCTATATTACACACATCTAGTTTTTTACTACCTGCCTGTGAATACCTATCTCAAACTACCCGCTATATTTTTGACTTTCGGTTTGAGCTTTTTTTCGCCCTAGGCCGAGATGGCCGAATTTCGGCCATTTTCAAAAATTTCAGCTGAAATTTGACCAAATTTTGACTGCAATTTGACTTAAATTTGACCAAAATTTTCCAAATTTGAGAAATTTCAGCCTAAATATACTTTTCGCCTCAGGCCGAGATGGATGAAATTCGGCCGAAATCCACTTTTTGCGGCCGAAAATCAAACCATGTGAAACTTGTGTCTGCTAGAAATAGTCTGTATATATCAAGCACACAATTAAATAGACCCAAAACAAATAATGGTGGTTGTGTGCATGATGCAGAGGCAGGTGGTAATCCTTCATTTCCAAAAAAAGAAGAAAAAAAGACCCAAAACAATACTCTTCTTTTAGATATAGTAGTTTTCTAAACCACACGCATGCAATCGAAAGAAGACCCCGAATTTAATTATCGTCTCCCATGCATGTGTGCTTCAGGACAAAGCTGCGTATGCCGTTGGATTTGGTGTCTGTGTTTCTCGCCTTCACACTGGAAAGCAGCCTAGACAATTTACGAAGTACATATCCTGATGTGGAGTTGAAATCGGGTATATTGGAGACTCTTTGCTTCCCCTGCATGGTTCTAAGATTCTTCATGATGGCAGCCAATCTGCCATTCATGCCTCCGAGCATCCTGATTTTCATGGACACCGGCGCTGCCGTACTTGCCTGTTATGTGCTACTACTGGACATCAACTGGAGCTTCAAATGGCTCACCATGTTCCCCGTCATGGGCATTGTTTTCATATATGCCCTGTCACGGTTGTACTCGAAGCCCTATAGTCGAGGTGAAGATCGTGAAGAGGCCGGGGTTATCCCCTGTTCAAAAATAAAAGAAGGTGAAGATCGTGAAGAGGCCGCGGTTATCTCCTGTTCACAAATAAAAGAAGGTGAAGATCGTGAAGAGGTCGCGGTTATCTCCTGTTCACAAATAAAAGAAGGTGAAGATCGTGAAGAGGCCGCGGTTACCTTCTATTCACAAATAAAAGAAGAAGGTGATGATGGCCATTGTGAGGCAAACCAAGGCAGTAAAGGAGAAAATTTATCGACGAGGAATACAGAAGAATCTAGCAATGAGAAGATCACTAGGGTAATATTTCTGCAGCTTGAGTTGATCGGGATAATAACGTTCGGGGCGCTATGGGCGATGGACGAGCTGCTACTTGATGAGCATGCAACTGACAGGTTCACCATCTCCCAGTTCCTCCTGTTCCTGAGCTTTATGCTGGCAGCACTGACGTCCATGATGAAGAGACTGCCTACTGACGTCTCCCCGGGCATTGCACCGGCATCGGAGTTGCTCCACAAGACCTTGCTTGTACTCCTGCTGGTGACAGCGCACACGGTGGCCGCGGAGGCGCTGGGTGAGGAAGTGATTATCCTCTGCATGCCAGAGGTTATCCCAGCTGTGCTAATCTGGTTCAGTATTCACCATGGCTCCGTCAGCGACCAGGTGATGGAAACTTATAAAAGCTGGGAATGGCGCATTTCTCTAGGTGCAGTGGTAGCTCTTTTTCTGGCCAAGATTGGTGAGTCCCTGCGCCCCGGCTGGTGCACGACAATATTTGCTTGCTGTGCCGTCTCAGGGCTCCTGGCCCACTACGTTGTGTTCATGCTAAGTCATTGGCCAGGGCAACAACCGGCTGATGACAAGCAGGATCCGGGGAAGCTGGATGTACAAGCCGCTGATGGAAAGCAGGATCCAGGGAAGCTGGCTGTGGAATTACTGAGGCATTGGGCAAATGACTTACTGATAGCCGCAGCTGCGTTGCTGCTACTCAGGTATCTGCTCGTTCACGGGCTTGGTTGGAGAGAAGCACTTACTGCACTAAGCCAGACCTTTGAACGATTGATTTCAGCAGTGAGAGGACACACAACTACTTTTTGGTCCATCATGCCATTACTATGTTCTACCGTATTCAATTTGTTGTCCAGTTCAATGAACCTGCACAAGGATTCCCCAGGAATTGCAACAGTGCGAAGGAGCTTTGGAATTTGCTATAATGTGTTGATTGTACTTCATATGTTCTGCTTTACAGGTGATGTATCCCATACTCTATATTATAAGTACAATAGTATTGCCTTACTTTGGAAGGAATGCAGCGCATTCTTGTAATATAAAATGATTTATGTATTGCACGGTACAAAATGTAACATCACATGTAAGATCACTGTATAAATAATGTATTGGCACAAATGCCCGTGCGTAGCAACGAGATATATTGTTACAGGTGTCATGCCTCCACTTATTTTCATCGGTCCTCCTTGTTTTAGATTTGTGTCGGCAGTGCGCCCAACGCGACGATCCATTTCATGTCCGCAATGAACATTTAAAAAATAGGTCCGCGGCGGATCATGTGAGCGGCCATGTCTCATGCCAGCACCATGCCAGCGCCGCCATACAATGCCGGTTTCAAAAAAATAACACCACAGTTCATGCTGGCGCACTTGCCAGCCGGCCAACACACAATGCCAGCACAAAAAAAAAGGGTGGGACTTGAGTTCGACCACGCCATCGCGGCCCGGTGGTCATGGCAGCACACCTGCCGGCATACAATAAATATGGCACAAGCCGTCATAGATCACTTGTCGTCGAACTTGAGCATGTCGGTCTGCATCTTCTCAAACCACGGCCTCTTCCTTAGCAACACGGTGTTGAGATCCACCTTCATGATCTCCACCCCAGTCATCATGCTCGCGAGAGCCACTTTTTTCGCCTTGGTCTTGGCGTTGGCGGCCTCGATCTCTAGCATCTTGGCTTGCTTCTCCGCCTTCATCTCAAGCATCCGTGCTTGCTTCTCGGCCTTCATGTCAAGCCTCCTCTTTTGGATCTCCATGAAGGCGTTCATTTGCTCTTCCCTTTCTTTCCGGAGCTTCTCCTTCCTTGAGACCTTCGCGGTGATCATGTCCTCCACGGTTGAGATCTAGTCGATCGATGCCGCATCCCATTTGTCCTCCTTCTTGAAGTTGGTCTTCCCCCGTGGCCGAGCCTTCTCGCCGTCCCCAACCTCCTCCACGGCTTGCTTCCCACCATGCGACTTGAGGGCGGCATATTGCGCCTTGAACTTCTCCTCGTCTTTGATCACCCTAAAGCAATGGGAGAGGTTGAAGCACTTGCCATTGTGTTGGACCTTGAATGCCTCCAAAGCATGAAATGCCTACGAATGTATTTCATGCAAGCATATTGGCAAAATGGTATCCAAACGAACACGCAAGCATAAATTTGAAGACACAAAAAGAGGGCGGCCTTCTAGAATACCATGTCTTGCATGCCAATGCCGCTCACGGGGTGGGCCTTGACGCTCTTAAGAGTGGCACAAAACTTGTTGCACTCTTGTTGGATGACCCTCCATCGCTTCGAAATGGACAGCCACCCGCTCGCGCTTACTATTTGGTACGGCGGAAACTTCTTGCGCTCATGGAACTCACGGTGGACATGAATTCAAAAGGTTGAATCCTTTTGTTCGGCGCCCATCTTGGGGTCTTGCCCAATGTCTCTCCAACACTCGCAAAGAAGCTTGTCCTCGGCCGCCGTGTATGCCTTGGTCCGCTTGCTCTTGTGCTTCGGCTTCGGCCCGGAGGCTTGGTTGGCGAGCTCGTCCTCGAACAGTGGCTCCCCTTCGATGTCTCACTCGTCCTCTTACTCTAGCCCGTAGTCGTTCGGAAACTCATGGTCGAGAGGGAAGCCGTCCAGGTCCAGGCCGACCTGATCACGCATGAAGGACATCTGATCTTCATTGTAGCCAGCGGACGGCGTGAACACCCCTCGGCCATCCTGGCTTTGTGTCTTGTCGGGATCGAAGCCAGTGGCCTGCGCACCACCCCCGAAGATCCACTAGTAGAAAAAGGGTCTAATGTTCAGCTCATTAGTCCCGGTTTGTATTTGAGCCGGCACTAATATGACCATTAGTGTTGGTTCCAACGGCTAGGTGGGACGCTCTCAGTAGTACCAGTTTGTGGAGAACCTTTAGCACCGGTTCGTTCTATGAACCTGTACTAAAGAGAGTGGTTGTAGGATGTTGTCAGACTGGGGCCCCTCGAGCACCTTTAGTACCGGTTCGTGTCACGAACCGGTAGTAAAGGTCATCCTATATAAACCCTTCGTCCACCCGCGATCGAGCTCGCTCTGTTCTTCCCCTTTCCCCTCTCATCTCTGTTCTTCCCCTCTTCCTCGAGCTCATCACACATTTTGCCCAAATTTTGTCAAGATTTGAAGGCCCCCATCCATTCAAGTGATCACAAAGGTTAGCAAGTTTGTCCTTTCATCTCTCATTGCTAGATTAGCTCTTGCAATGCTTTATATAGTGATTAATTTGTCTATTTGAGTAATTTGGGAGGAATTATATGTTGTAGTTTATTTGATTTATATGCAATTTGAGCTCAAAATAACTCTTAGTTTGCATATGTAGGTATGGTTTACTTAGTGCCTTCCCGTCTGCATCGTAACCACCGTCGATCGTCCGCACCAACCCGTCACCGGCAGAACCTTGTGGTGAGCCTCTTGTTCTTATCTTCTTTATATAAAAAATCATGTTTGTGTGATTTAGATATTTAGTTACTTGTATAATTATCTTACCCGTACGTTGTTTGTTATACATAGTGCGATAGTTTTGATATCCGTCCCCGTCGGCCCTCGTCCGTGTTATGATTCGGATGTGGTATATTCTCTTTTGAAACTATTTGTTGCATTTCGTGTTTATGACAAATTATGCCCATCAAGTTGACATAGATATTTTTATCTAGGAGGTATGTGAACCGGAAATTCCAACCGACCCTATTGTCGAGAAGTTAAATTTAGTTGAAAAAGAAAATGAGTATTTGAAAGAAAAATTGAAAAGAATTGAGGGGGAGAAGATGGAATTGGAGTTGCATGTTGCCGATGTCGTCGATGATCACCAGATCAAGATGGAGAAAATGCGCTTGAAGATTAGAAAGATTAGAAAATATGCCATTGATGGTGAGGCTTGGTATCATTATGATGTTTGATCAATTGTTACCTTAGTCGTGATCTTGATCGCATTTGTTGTTGCATTTAAATGCTTTAGCTAGAGAGTTATTTGTATGTTGCATTTAAGTGTTGCATGAACTTTATGCATGAACTTTATGTATGAACTTGTATTAATTTGGTATATTCGGTGTTGTGTAATGAAGATGAGCCGGCAATGGATGTATGATGACCGATGCTCTCCCCAGTTTGTTGATGGCGTTAATAATTTTCTGATTGTGGCTTAGGCAAACAAGCAGGCGGATGGTTTTATGCCTTGTCCATGTGCTGGTTGTAAGAATGATCACAATTACTCTAACTCAAGAACCATTCACGTCCACGTGTTTGAGTCCGGTTTCATGACCTACTATAATGTTTGGACCAAGCACGGAGAAAGAAGGGTTATGATGGAAGACAATGAAGAAGAAGAGGACGACAATAGCTATCATAGCCATGGGTTCCCTGAATACGATGATACAACAACGGGGGAAGAAGCTAAGCCGGCAATTCAAGAAGAAGCTGAGCCGGCAATGTGGGAAGAAGCTAAAGAAGAGGCATCAGATGAGCCAGCTGATGACCTAGATCGGGCCATTGCCGATGCAAAGAGAAACTGCAAAGTGAAAAGGAGAAGAAGAAGTTGCAGCGCATGTTAGAGGACCACAAGAAATTGTTGTACCCGAATTGCAAAGCTGACAAGAAAAAGCTGGGCACCACACTGCAATTGCTGGAATGGAAGGCAGAGAATGGTGTATCTGACAAGGAATTTGGAAAGTTGCTGGTAATGATAAATAATATGCTTCCAAAGGACAATGAATTGCCCGAGAGAACGTACGAAGAAAAGAAGGTTGTCTGCTGTCTAGTGTTAGAGGTGCATAAGATACATGCATGCGCTAATGACTGCATCCTCTTCCACGGTGAGTATGAGGATTTGAACGCGTGCCCGGTATGCGATGCATTGCGCTATAAGATAAGCCGTGATGACCCTGGTGATGTCGAGGGAGAGAGCCCCAGGAAGAAGATTCCTGCCGAGGTGATGTGGTATGCTCCTATAATACCACGGTTGAAAAGTTTGTTCCAAAACAAAGAGCATGCCAAGGCGATGCGATGGCACAAAGAAGACCGTAAGAAAGACAGAAAGTTAAGAGTACCCGCTGACGGGTCGTAGTATAGAAAAATCGAGAGGAAGTACATGGAAGAGTTTGTAGGTGACGCAAGGAACGTATGGTTTGGTCTAAGCGAAGATGGCATTAATCCTTTTGGGGAGCAGAGCAACAACCATAACACCTGGCCTGTTACTCTATGTTTGTATAACCTTCGTCCATGGTTGTGCATGAAGCGGAAGTTCATTATATTGTCAGTGCTCATCCAAGGCCCTAAGCAACCCGACAACAACATTGATATGTACCTAAGGCCATTAGTTGAAGAACTGTTACAGTTGTGGAATGGAGGTGTATGTGCGTGGGATGAGCACAAACAGGAAGAATTTGACCTAAAGGTGTTGTTGTTCATGACCATCAATGATTGGCATGCTCTCAGTAACCTTTTAGGACAGACAAACAAGGGATACTGCGGATGCACACACTGTTTGGATGATACCGATAGTATATATTTGGGTAATTGTAGGAAGAATGTGTACCTGGGACATCGTCGATTTCTTCCAAGCAGGCATCCCGTAAGAAAGGCAAGCATTTCAATGGTGAGGCGATCACCGGACGAAACCTCGCCACCGTACTATTGTTGATGTACATGATATGGTCAACGATTTGAAGGTAATCTTTGGAAAGGGTCTTGACGGACAACCTGTTCCGAATGACGCTGACGGACGCGCACCCATGTGGAAGAATAAATCTATATTTTGGGACCTGCCCTATTGTAAATATCTAGAGGCCCGCTTCGCAATCGACGTGATGCACATGACGAAGAATCTTTGCGTGACCCTACTTGGGTTATTGGGCGTGTATGGGAAGACAAAAGATACACCAGAGGCACGGGAGGACCAGCAACATATGCATGGAAAAGACGACATACATTAGGGTCATGCCAGCTATGCTCTTACCAAAGAAGAAAAGGAAATCTTCTTTGAATGCCTGCTCAATATGAAGGTATCATATGGCTTCTTGTCATATAAAGGGAATAATAAATATGGCAGAGAAAAAGTTCCAGAACCTAAAGTCTCATGACTGCTTCGTGATTATGACGCAACTACTTCTGGTTGCATTGAGGGAGCTTCTACCGGAAAACGTTCGATTAGCCATTGTGAAGCTATGTGCATTCCTCAATGCAATCTCTCAGAAGGTAATCGATCCAGAAATCATACCAAGGTTAAAGAATGATTTGGTGCAATGTCTTGTCAGTTTCGAGTTGGTGTTCCCACCATCCTTCTTCAACATCATGACACACGTCCTAGTTCACCTATGCAAAGAGATTAACGTTTTGGGTCATGTATTTCTACACAATATGTTCCCCTTGAGAGGTTCATGGGAGTCTTAAAGAAATATGTACATAATCGTGCTAGGCCTGAAGGAATCATCTCGAAGGGCCATGAAAATGAGGAGGTCATTGAGTTTTGTATTGACTTTATTCCTGACCTTAAGCCGATTGGTGTTCCTGAATCGCGGCATAAGGGCAGACTGGATGGCAAAGGCACGCTAGGAGGAGATCAAATAATATGTATGGATGGGCATTCCCTCACTCAAGCACACTACACAGTTCTACAGAATTCTGCCTTGGTGGCTCCATATATGGAGGAACACAAGAATTTTCTACGCTCCAAACACCCGGAGCAGTCTAACGACTGGATTACACGTGAACAAACGGGGACTTTCGCCAGTTGGTTGCATACACGTGCCATGCATGACGTCACTATTGAAGATGACCTGTACTTGCTATCCCAGTTACCATCTTCGAATATAATAAGGGTACGAGATAAATGTGAAAACATTTTACATGATCGACCAAGATAAGAAGAGCACCAACCAAAACAGTGGTGTCCGCTTTGATGCAACAACCAAGACAGGAAAGGAAACATATTATGGTTACATAGAGGACATATGGGAACTTGACTATGGACGTGGTTTGAAGGTCCCTTTGTTTTGGTGCAAATGGGTCAATATGACACGAGGCGGGGTAACGGAAGACCCGCAGTACGGAATGACAACAGTGGATCTCAACAAGCTTGCGTTTGCAGACGAACCATTCGTCCTAGCCAATAGTGTGGCGCATGTTTTCAATGTGAAGGACATGTATACCAAGCCGAGAAAAAGAAAAGATAAGGAAGCGAATGCACCATACGATGAGCCAAAACTCCACATAGTTCTTTCTGGGAAAAGAAACATCCCGGGAGTGGATGACAAGACAGACATGTCAGAAGATTATGAAAAGTATGATGAAATTGCTCCATTCACAGTGAATATTGACTCGAGCATCCAGTTAAATGATGAAGATTGTCCATGGTTACAACGCAAAGGGACACACACGAAGAAAAAGTTTCACACCCAAAGATCCCACTCTGGGATGTGATCCGCTTCACTGTCACCACTTTCTTCTCTAGTGAGTTTTCAGACTTATATACCTGGAAAGTGCCGCTTTGGACAAACCGGAGGGAATCTTTGTAATAGTTAGGGTACTTATGTGTTTTGGAATTTGAAACGCGAAGAAATTTTATGTGCAAACAAATTCTTTCATGCATTTACTGATTTTTTTAAGCTAAATGACCCTGCAATTGAAAAACACTTCAAATGAACTCTGGAAATGTTGAAAGTTGGCATGGTTTCATCATTTAACCCACATAGCATGTGCAAAAAAGTTGAGATGGTTACGGCAAAAAATGGAGATAATCTCTTTCGATGTATCAGGGTTTCAAACAAAAACTCATCTGTTACAAAGGCATTTCATTTTTTAAATTATTACAACTCCAGACATTTTGTCCGTTCAGTATGCACCATTCAAAGCTGTGTCATCAATTTTCAACCCTTTCAGACTTTATTTGCTACTTTTCATGCATTTATTGATTTTTTAGCTAAATGACCCTGAAATTGAAAAACCCTTCAAATGAACTCTGAAAAGGTTGAAAGTTGGCATCGTATCATAATTTCACCCACATAGCATGTGCAAAAAAGTAGAGAGGGTTACAACGAAAACTGGATGCACTTCGTGTATAAAATGGACAATCTCTTTCGAAGTATCAGGGTTACGAACGAAAACTCATCTGTTACAAAGGCATTTCATTTTTTAAATAACCTAAGTATTACCCAATTGAATATAATGTAAAAAACACTAATATTAAACTTAAGAAAAAAGAATCACTCGAAAATCTATTTTTAAAGTTATGTTATTCACAAACTAGTGATTCACACAAATTTCAAATAATTCAAATTTAAACTATTCAAATTTGAAAACTACTAGCACTAACAGAAAGTTTGTAATTTTTTGAACCTAAAGAAAAAATATTCACAAATAAATTCTAAATACAACAGAAAACAACTCAGAAATAAATAAAAGAAAATAAATAAAGCTGAAAAGAAAAAAGAAAATAAATAAAACCCACCTACTGGGCCACAACGTCCTGCACACGACTAGAAACCCAACCTCTAGTTGGGCTAGGATGCACACCCACAAGGCCCAATAGGCCCACAAGGCAGAGCGGCAGAGTTAGGCCCAGAAGCCTACTATAGAGAGGAGTTCGATACCTCGCCCGCGCCGGGGCTTTTAAACAGGTGTGGCCGCTCTTCGCTAGGCGAAGTGGGACTAAACTTCCGCACCGCAACTACACCAGCGCACATCCTTTAGTACCGGGTCATGGCTCCAACCGGTACTAAAGGGGGGGTCTTTAATACCTGTTGGAGCCACCACCCGATACGAAAGGGGTCGCCTTCCCGCCGCTTGGCCTGGCCAACCGGTACTAAAGGTCCATCCTATATATACATCCCTTCAAAATTTTGCAGTTTCATCTCCCTCTTCCTCTCTGCATTCGACATCGCCGCCACCACCCCCCCCCCCCCCGTCGCCACCCCTGTCAGGCCGTCCCCGTTGACTCCGCGCCACCCCCGTCCTTGTTGCGTCGTCCCCATCGACTTCGCGCCACCCCCATCACCGGCATGTCCCCGTTGCCGCACCGGCCCGTCGCCGTCCCCTCGCCTCACCGTCGCCGTCGCCATCACCTGGACATCGCCGTCGCCGTCACCTCGACCTCGCCCGCGTTGTGAGCCCCTCTCCCCCCTCTCCCACCTCCAATCGAAGCCGCCGTGCTGCTGGCACCGTAAGTGCACACACGCGCGCACACACACACACACAATTTGTTCATCTTTTGCACTAGATTCTGTTTTTAGTTTTTAGTTTTTTTCTGTTTTTATACAAAGTTTTTAGATGAATTAATTAATTAGATTTGATTAATGTCAAATAGTATGTAGAAATGTTAGTTATAATGTCAAAGGTTTTTTTTTTCTGTTTTTCTATTTTTTATACAAAGGTTTTCTGTCAAATAGTATAATGTCAAACACTAGTAGAAAAGGCCCCATTTGTCCCAGATCATGAGGCCCATTTGTCCCGGTTGCCGAACCGGAACTAAAGGGTCGGTACTAAAGCCCAATACCTTTCGTCCCGGTTCGCCCAGGAACCCGGACAGATGGGGCTCCATGTGGCCGATGCGGCTTGCCTAGGCAGGAGGGCCTTTTGATCCGGTTGGTGCCACCAACCGGGACCAAAAGGCTTCCATGCATCAGTAGTTAAGTGGCTGGGGTTTTTGTTTCTTTCTGAAGGGGGGGGGTGGTGGTGGTTTTGTAGGGTTAATTTAAGGGTTTCATATATTGTGTTAGCTAGCTAATAGAGAGAAGTGTCCTCTCTTATCTCCGTGCTTGGTTGACGCTACGTACTATACGTATAGAGAGGACTCGACACGCTAGCTAGCTAGTAAGCAAATGAAGGAAACCATTAAGTACAGAAGATCGTCATGAACATATACAGAGAGAAGTGATCAACCTCTCCTTCTCTGAGAGATTGGTCGAAGAACAAGTTTTCGTATATCTATCCGACGCTACTAGCTACATATATACAATATAAGATCTATTACAATCCTTAAAGTCTGAATTCAAGTGCCACATGGTATTCTCATCCTTGTCCCACAACGGCCGGGCTTTGAGGTAGCCACCTGACCCCGTGCGATGGTGATGCTCCTTCTTTGTAGCATTTATCTTGTTAATCGCTGACATCTTCTTACTCCTCTCCGACGTCTTGTGGGCCACAAACCGAGCCATTGATCTCTTATCTTCTCAAATCGGCCGATGAATTCTGGAGTCTTGTTTTGGTCGACATACGTTGATTTCAACTCATTCTTCCACCTCCTGAATAGACCTGCCATCTTCTTGAGAGCATGAGACTTGATCAATGGCTCTAGAACTGGCTTTTCCGGATCCTCTTCTTCTGGTAGGGTGAAATTTACCTTCAGCGCGGTCCAAAGATCAGCTTTATGTCTATCTTCGACAAAAGAAACTTGAAGCTCTTCCTTCTAAGGCTGATTCCATTACTCGATGCTGATCGGGATCATGTCCCTAACAAGAACCCTGCACTGAGCAGAAAATGCTTCCTTGGTCCAGAGGAGTCTAATCGGTTGGCAATCACACGCGATTTCTGTGATCGTGAACCTTTCATCCGGGCGCAACTTTTTCTTCGGGCCTCGTCTCGTTACCGAAGTTTTGCTTCATCCGGAGGGCTATAAAAGAAGACAAAAGAGTTAATATATGTACATACCAAAACAATTAATGCATCAATTAGGTAGTCAACACAGGCTTAATTAATATATATAGCTCGCCGGAATTTGCAACGGCTGATCCCGACTCCGTTCGGTCATCGGAGCCATCATCATGGTCGCCGGAGCCACCATCATGACCATGACTTTCTTTCTCCATTGTTTGATCATCGTGGCCTGCCTCCTCTCCTTCCAGACCTTGTTCGAGGTTGTTGAGAAACAACAAGACATCACCTATGTCACGGATTATGTCCACCAATATCTCTTCTTGTTTGAAGTCTCTTTGTTGATCCATAGTTTCTGCAAATATTACAACATGGCAATTAATATACAAACATGAGAGATGGATATATTAATAGTGGCAAACATAGACCCCTCGGCGATCCTCGTCCCTCGATGACCCTCGACCCTCATCCCCTCGGCGACCCATGAGTCCCTACCCTAGCTAGTTCTGATCCTCGACCGCTCGTATTCTCTTAACCTTTAAGGGATTTAACAAGATGGCGCCATTCTGGATGTGCAGAAAATGATCCATATTTTTCCTGATCTCAAGAAAACCATTGCTTCATCATTTACCGAAAGTAACAGGTGCATAACGGTACAAAGCTCTCCAAAATTGTTTTGGAATGGAGTCCCGGATAGGATAATTCGCTTTTTGGTACGAAATTCAACAAGGGCCTTCTGAATATCGCTATTCGGAAGGCCTTTGCTGAAACCCGTATGAAAAAATGAATCATCCTATCTGGGACTTCGTTTCAAAACAACTTTGAAGAGTTTCGTAGCGTCATACGCCTCTTACTTCCAGCAAATGATCTAGCCATGGATGAGATGAGAAAAAAATGGATCAACTTGTGCACATCCATAATGGGGGCATTCTTGTTAAACAGAAACCCTCGACCCTCGGCGATCCTCGACCCTCGACCCCTCGACCCCTCGACCCTCGACCCTGCGAGGACCCTAGACCCTCGATCCCTCGACAACCCTAAACCCTCGACCCCTAGACAACCCTCAAACCCTCGACAATCCTCGACCTTCGACCCCTCGACCCTCGACCCCTCGACGGCTCTAGATCCTCGACCCCTCGACAACCCTCGATCCCTTGGTGACCCTCGACCCTCTACCCTAGTTTCCAACACCCTAGTTCCCGACACCCTCGTTCCCGATAAAAATAAAAAGAGGAAGAAGAAGAAAAAATAGAGGAGAAGAAGAAGAAAAAGTAGAAGAAAATAAAAGAAAAAAGAAGAAGAGAAGAAGAAGGAATAGAGGAGAAGAAGAAAAAATAGAAATTTTTCTCTATTTTTTCTTCTTTTCCTCTATTCCTTCTTCTTATCCTCTTTTTTTTTCTTCTTCCTCTTATTATTTTTTTCTCGTCTTCTTCCTCTCCTCTTCCTCTCCTTCTTCTTCTCCTCAAGTCAAAGTTATCGAGGAGAGGGTATATCGACAACGATGACATATACATAGAAAAAAGTGTTATCGGGGAGGGGGTATGTCGACCCCCCTCATGTCGAAATTATCGGGGAGGGGGTATATATATCAACAAAATTACATCATCATATATCATCGAACAAAATTACATCATCATCATATATATACATCTAAAAAAGTTTTCATATATCATCATCTAATACAAAAAATTGACCAAGCTAGTTTTCATATATCATCATATATATCATGATCATCTACTACAAAAAAAATTGACCAAGTTTTCATATGTATACAAAACCATCTAACAACATCTATATATGTATATATACTACAGAAAATTCACCATGTACATCTAAAAAACATCTAGAAACATCTAAAAATAGCATCTAACAACATCTAAAAATTGCATCTAAAAATTGACCAAGTACATTAAAAAACATCTTAAAACATCTGTAGGGGCACGACGGGGGGGGGGGGGGGCACAGCGGCGGCGGCGGCAACGGCGGCGGCGGCAGCACCGGCACCGGCGGGGCAGGGCAGGGGCGCGAGACAGGGAAGGGGCGCGGGAGGAGGCTGGTGCTCACAGGGGACAGCGGGGCACGGTGGGCGGTGCGTCGGGGCGGGCAGGGGTGCGGGGATCGGTGCCATAGTCGGGGCAGTGGGCGTCAGCCGCAGCGGCGGCAAGGTTGAGCAAGCTGATGGCGTCGGTGGCGGCGGTGACGGCGAGCAGCCTTACAGCGTCGGTGGCGGCGGCGACGGCAAGGTGGAGCAGGGGCGTCGGGCGGCAACGGCAATGAGGAGGAGCAGGGGTGTCAGGCAGAAGAAGTGATGGATGTCGTCGAAACTGCTAAGTGTTTTCTTATATACCCAGGGCATCGGTACTGGTTCGTGGCACCAACCGGTGCCAATGCCTCCCTTTGGTACCGGTTGGTGCCACCAACCGGGACCAAAGGTCTGTTTTCAGCAGCCCAAAGGGCGGGAAACAGAGGCCTTTGGTCCCGGTTGGTGGCACCAACCGGTACCAAAGGTGGGCATTGATACCGGTTCGTGGCGGTAACAATGCCCCCCTTTGGTACCGGTTGGTGCCACCAACCGAGACCAAAGGCCTCATGCTGCCCGTGGCCAAAACCTTTAGTCCCACCTCGCTAGTTGAGAGGGGCGCGTAGTGGTTTCTAAGCCCCACTGTCGCACTCCTCTCGAGCTCCTCTCCATTGCAAGCTCACTGGCCTAATCTGACACTTCTATGCCTGATGGGCATACTGGGCCTTCTGCGGGCCTGAGTTCTGGCCCATGGTGGGTTTCCAGACGTATTCAGGCCGTGGTGGCCTAGTAGGTGGCATTTTTTTCCAGTTTTTTTGTTTTTTCATTATTTATTTCTTTTGTTTTTTCTTTATTTTTTAGTTCTTTTTGCTTTTAGGTAATACAAATTATAAACTTTCTGTTAGTGCCATTTGTTTTCCAATTTGAATAGTTTAAATTTTAATTTTTTGAAATTTGTATGAATCACTAGTTTTTGAATAACTTTACTATAAAAATAGATTTTTGAATGATTCTTTCTCCTGGTATTTAATATTACTGTGTTATATCATTATATTCAAAAACAGATTTTGTTATTTTAGTTTCTAACACAAAATTTCTTTATGATAATTCTTTTTGCTATTAAAGTTTCTAAAAAAATTTCTTTATGAAAATTCTTTTTTGCTTTTAATGTTTTGAACAGAAAATACTTTGATAATTTTGGTTGCATAAATTCTATATAATTTTAGTTTCAATAATACTGGAGGTTTATAAAAGTTTTTTGAGTTGATTCCTTTTGCTATTGGAGTTTTATAAAAGCTTTTTAGTTGATTCTTTTTGCTATTGAAGGATATTATAGTGTTTTTAGTTGATCATAACATAATATTTGAATTGATTATTTTTAGTTCATTGTTTTTGCTATTAGTTTATTCTTTTTGCTATTAGTTCATTATTTGAGCCAAATGACCCTGAAGTTGAAAAGCACTACAAATGAACTCTGAAAAGGTTGAAAGTTGGCATGATATCATCATTTCATCCACATAGCATGTGCTAAAAAGTTGAGAGGGTTACGGCAAAAACTAGATGCATGATATATCTCCAACGTATCTATAATTTTTGATTGTTCCATGCTATTATGTTACCTGTTTTGGATGTTTATGGGCTTTACTTTAGACTTTTATATCCTTTTTGGGACTAACCTACTAACCGGAGGCCCAACCCAAATTGTTGTTTTTTTTGCCTATTTCGGTATATCGAAGAAAAGGAATATCAAACAGAGTCCAAACGGAATGAAACCTTTGGGAACGATCTTTTTGGAACAAATGCCAACCTAGAGACGTGGAGTGGACATCAAGCAACAAACGAGGCGGCCATGAAGGTGCCCGGTGTGCGCCCCACCCTCGTGGGCCCCTCAATCATCCACCAACGTACTTCTTCCTCCTATATATACACCAGTACCCTGAAACCATCAGAAGCGACCATGAAAACCTAATTCCACCACCGCAACCTTCTGTATCCGCGAGATCCCATCTTGGAGCCATCGCCAGCGCTTCGCCGGAGGGGGAATCCACCATGGAGAGCCTCTACATCATCACCAAGGCCTCTCCGATGAGTTGTGAGTAGTTTACCACAGACCTTCGAGTCCATAGTTATTAGCTAGATGGCTTCTTGTCTCTCCTTGATTCTCAATACGAAGTTCTCCTTCCGCTTCTTGGAGATCTATTCGATGTAACTCTTTTTTGCGGTGTGTTTGTCGAGATCCGATGAATTGTGGGTTTATGATCAAGTTTATCTATGAGAAATATTTGACTCTCCTCTAAATTCTTTTATGTATGTTTGGTTATCTTTGCAAGTCTCTTCGAATTATCAGTTTGGTTTGGCCTACTAAATTGATCTTTCTTGCCATGGGAGAAGTGCTTAGCTTTGGGTTCAATCTTGCGGTGTCCTTTCCCAGTGACAGTAGGGGCAGCAAGGCACGTATTGTATTGTTGCCATCGAGGATAAAAAGATGGGGTTTATATCATATTGCATGAGTTTATCCCTCTACATCATGACATATTTCTTAATGCGTTACTCTGTTCTTCATTAACCTAATACCTTAGATGCAGGCAGGAGTCGGTCGATGTGTGGACTAATAGTACTAGATGCAGGCAGGAGTCGGTCTACTTGTTACGAACATGATGCCTATATACATGATCATGCCTAGATAATCTCATAACTATGCACTTTTCCATCAATTGCTCGACAGTAATTTGTTCACCCACCGTAATACTTATGCTATCTTGCGAGAAGCCACTAGTGAAACCTATGGCCCCCGAGTCTATCTTTTATCATATAAGTTCTTCATCTACTTTTATTTGCATCTTTTACTTTCCAATCAATATCATAAAAATACCAAAAATATTTATCTTATTATATTATCTCTAGAACATCTCAATTTCGCAAGTTTCCGTGAAGGGATTGACAACCCCTTTATCGCGTTGGTTGCGAGGTTCTTATTTGTTTGTGTAGATTCGTGGGACTTTTGAGGAGCCTCCTACTGGATTGATACCTTGGTTCTCAAAAACTAAGGGAAATACTTATGCTACTGTGTTGCATCACCCTTTCCTCTTCAAGGAAAACCAACACAAGCTTAAGATGTAGCAATGCACTTCATGTGCAAAATGGACAATCTCTTTCGAAGTATTAGGGTTTCGGACGGAAACTCATCTGTTACAAAGGGATTCCATTTTTTGAACTTATATGAACTCCAGACTTTTTGTGTGTTCAAAATGCACCATTGAAAGCCACATCATCAATTTTCAACCCTCTCTGACTTCATTTGGTATTTTTCATGCCCGTACTGATTTTTTATAGCTAAATGACCCTTAAATTGAAAAGCACTACAAATGAACTCTAAAAAGGTAGAAAGTTGGCATGGTATCATCATTTCACCCACATAGCATGTGCTAAAAAGTTGAGAGGGTTACGACAAAAACTGGATGCACTTCGTTTACAAAACAGACAATCTCTTTGGAAGTATCAGGGTTTCGGACGAAAACTCATCTGTTACAAAGGGATTTGATTTGTTCACATGTAACTGCAGTGATATTCTAGATTAAAGGCATCGTCATAGTTGTTGCTGGAAAGTCTTCACTTTTCCTTTGCTTGTGTCCTTTGCTTATTGCGCCGTAACCATGGATAATCTTCATCGTTTGACAGGGTGCTTGGGTCAGCCTTTGACTTTGATGGGAGGAATTTCATGAAACTTTTCATAATCTTCAGACATGTCTGTGTTGCCCTCCAATCCCACGACGTCTCTTTTTCCTGAAAGAACTATGTGGCGCTTTGCCTCATCGTATGATGTATCTGGTTCCTTATCTTTTCTTTTTCTCGGTTTGGTAGACATGTCCTTCACATAGAAAACCTGCGCCACATCATTGGCTAGGATGAATGGTTCATCTATGTACCGCAGATTGTTCAGATCGACTGTTGTCATTCCATACTGTGGGTCTACCTGTACCCCGGCTCCTGACAGATTGACCCATTTGCACTTAAACAAAGGGACCTTAATATCATATCCATAGTCAAGTTCCCATATGTCCACTATGTAACCATAATATGCATTCCCATTTATCTCGTACCCTTTGTAAGTCATTACGGTCGAAGATGGTTCCCGTGCCAACGACTACAGGTCATCAGAAACAGTGTTGTCACCCCTGAGACGTGTTTGGAACCAAATGCTGAAACTCCTAATGTGTTCACATGTAATCCAGTCATCACACTGGTCCCGATGTTTGGAGCGCAAAATGTTCTTGTGTTCATCGACATACAGGGTCACCAAGATAGAATTCTGTAGAACCGTGTAGTGTGCTTGAGACCAAGAATGCCCGTCCCTATATATTATTGAGTCCCCTCCTAGCGTGCCTTTTCCACCCAGTCCCCCTCATACCGCAATTGAGGGAGACCTATCTTATTAATGCCAGGAATGAAGTCAACAGAAAACCTAATGACATCCTCTGTTTGATGGCCCATGGAGATGTTTCCTTCTGGCCTAGCGCAGTTACGGACATATTTAGGACTCCCATGAACCTCTCAAAGGGGAACATATTGTGTAGAAATACAGGGCCCAGAACAACAATCTTGTGGACTAGATGAATTAGGACGTGCATCATGATATTGAAGAAGGATGGTGGGAACACTAGCTCGAAACTGACAAGACATTCCGCCACATCTCCTTAACCTTGGTAGGATTTCTGGATTGATCACCTTCTGAGAGATTGCATTGAGGAATGAACATAGCTTCACAATGGCTAATCGACGTTTTCCAGTAGAAGCCCCCTCAATGCAACCGGAAGTAGTTGTCTCATAATCATGTGGCAGTCATGAGAATTTAGGTTCTGGAACTTTTTCTATGCCATATTTATTATTCCCTCTATATTCGACGAGAATCCATACGGGACCTTAATACCGAGCAGGCATTCAAAGAAGATTTCCTTCTCTTCTTTGGTAAGAGCGTAGCTGGTAGGACCTTCATACTGCTTTGGAGGCATGCCATCTTTTTCGTGCAAACATTGCAGGTCCTCCCGTGCCTCCGGTGTATCTTTTGTCTTCCTATACATGCCCAAGAAGCCTAGAAGATTCCCGCAAAGGTTCTTCGTCACGTGCATCACGTCGATTGAAGAGCAGACCTTTAGGTCTTCCAGTAGGGTAGGTCCCAAAATATAGATTTCTTCTTCCACATGGGTGTGTGTCCCTCAGCGTCATTCGGAACAGATAGTCCGCGGGGACCCTTTCTGAAGATTACTTTTAAATCATTGACCATAGCAAGTACGTGATCACCGGTTCGCATGGCGGGCTTCTTCCGGTGATCTGCCTCGCCTTTGAAATGATTGCCTTGCTTTCGACATTGATGGTTGGTCGAAAGGAATCGATGATGCCCCAGGTACACATTCTTCCTGCATTTGTCCAGGTATATACTTTTGGTGTCATCTAAACAATGCGTGCATGCGTGGTATCCCTTGTTTGTCTATCCTGAAAGGTTACTGAGAGCAGGCCAATCATTGATGGTGACAAACAACAATGCATGCAGGTCAAATTCCTCTTGTTTGTGATCATCCCACACATGTACACCGTTTCCAATACACAACTATAAAAGTTCTTCAACTAATGGCCTTAGGTACACATCAATGTCGTTGCCGGGTTGCTTAGGGCCTTGGATGAGAACTGGCGTCATAATGAACTTCCGCTTCATGCACATCCAAGAAGGAAGGTTATAGATACATAGAGTCATGGGCCAGGTGTTGTGATTGCTGCTGTGCTCCCCAAAAGGATTAATGCCATCTGCGCTTTAACCAAACCATACATTCCTTGCGTCACCTGCAAACTCCTCCCAGTACTTTCTCTCATTTTTTCTCCACTACGACCTGTCAGCGGGTGCTCTCAACTTCCTGTCTTTCTTACGATCCTCTCTGTGCCATCGCATCAACATGGCATGCTCTTTGTTTCTGAACATGTGTTTCAACCGTGGTATTATAGGAGCATACCACATCACCTTGGCAGGAACCCTCTTCCTGGGTCGCTCGCCGTCAACATCACCAGGGTCATCTCGTCTGATCTTATATCGCAATGCACTGCATACCGGGCATGCGTACAAATCCTCGTACGCACTGCGATACAGGATGCAGTCATTAGGGCATGCATGTATCTTCTGCACCTCCAATCCTAGAGGGCATACAACCTTCTTTGTTGCATACGTATTGTCGGGCAATTCGTTATCCTTTGGAAGCTTCTTCTTCAATATTTTTAGTAGCTTCTCAAATCCTTTGTTAGGCACACCATTCTCTCCTTTCAATTATAGCAATTCTAGTACGGTACATAGCTTTGTGTTGCTATCTTCGAAATTGAGGTACAAACCTTTTTTGTGATCCTCTAGCATGCGATCGAACTTCATCTTCTCCTTTTCACTTTCGCACAGTCTCCTTGCATCAATAATGACCCGGCGGAGATCATCATCGGGCACATCGTCTGGTTCGTCTTGATCTTTAACAGCTTCCCCCATTGCAGCATCACCGTATTCAGAGGGCACATAGTTGTCATCGTCCTCTTCTTCTTCGCTATCTTCCATCATAACCCCTATTTCTCCGTGCTTGGTCTAAACATTATACTGTGACATGAAACCCTTATAAAGCAGGTGGGTGTGAATGGATTTTGAGTTAGAGTAAGACTTCGTATTCCCACATATAGGGCATGGACAACACATAAAACCATTCTGCTTGTTTGCCTTATGTTGGGGAACGCAGTAATTTAAAAAAAATCCAACGATCACGCAAGATCTATCTCTTGGTGATGGATAACAACGAGAGGGGAGAGTGTTGTCTATGTACCCTCGTAGACCAAAAGCGGAAGCGTTATGACAACGAGGTTGATGTAGTCGTATGTCTTCATGATCTGACCGATCCTAGCACCGAAGGTACGGCACCTCCGCGATCTGCACACGTTCAGATCGGTGACGTCCCACGAACTCTAGATCCAGCTGAGGTCGAGGTAGAGTTTCACAACTGCATGATAATGGTGATGATGAAGTAACCAGCACAGGGCTTTCGCCTAAGCACTACGACGATATATGACCGAGGTGGAAATCTGTGGAGGGGAGCATCACACACGGCTAAACAATCAACTTGTGTGTTCTAGGGTGCCCCCCTACCCCCGTATATAAAGGAGCAAGGGGGAGGCCGGCCGTCCCTGCTAGGGCGCGCCAAGAGAGGGGAATCCTACTAGGACTCCAGGTCCTAGTAGGTTTTCACCTAAGGAAGAGGGGGAAGGAGGAAGGAAGAGGGGGAAGGGAAGGAAAGGGTGGGGGGGCGCCGTCCCCCTTCCCTTGTACTATTCCGACTCAAGGGGGGGCGTCCAGCCCCTCCTGTCCCTTCCTCTTCTCCTACCAAGGCCCATCTAGGTCCATTAGTTCCCCCGGGGGGTTCCGGTAACCCTATGACACTCCGGTTTTATCCGAAACTTCTCCGGAACACTTCCGGTGTCCGAACATAGCCGTCCAATATATCAATCTTTATGACTCTACCATTTTGAGACTCCTCGTCATGTACGTGATCACATCCGGGACTCCGAACAACCTTCGGTACATCATATCACATAAACTCATAATACCAATCGTCATCGAACGTTAACCGTGCAGACCCTACGGGTTCTAGAACTATGTAGACATGAGCGAGAGACGTCTCCGGTCAATAACCAATAGCGGAACCTGGATGCTTATATTGGGTCCTACATATTCTACGAAGATCATTATCGGTGAGACCGCATAACAACATACGTTGTTCCCTTTGTCATCGGTATGTTACTTGCCCGAGATTCGATCGTCGGTATCATCATACCTTGTTCAATCTCGTTACCGGCAAGTCTCTTTACTAGTTCCGTAATACTTCATCCTGCAACTAACTCATTAGTCACAATGCTTACAAGGCTCATAGTGATGAGTATTACCGAGAGGGCCCAGAGATACCTCTCCGAAACAAGGAGTGACAAATCCTAATCTCGATCTATGCCAACCCAACAAACACCTTCGCAGACACCTATAGATCTCCTTTATAATCACTCATTTATTTTGTGACGTTTGGTAGCACATAAAGGTAAGTAATTAAGTAGTACTAGCTAGCTACCATCTCTTTAATTCTTGTTTGAATTCCATTAATTATCATGCTTGATTAATTATTATTTGATTAAATTCTATTCTCGCAAAGGCCCTGCAGCAGGCGTCGGGGACTGAAGTGTGTGCATACTACATTTGCGAGAACATTCGCATGATGGCGTCTGAAATGACCAAATTTGATAGACAACTATGGGTAGGTTTACCAAAACACTATTCACAATTTTTACATCATTATTAATATCTAGTCACACCACTAATAACACATGCATATTGATATCCTTCTTAACAGTTCAACGAGGTGCGGGAGCAGCTCTTACCAACAAAGTGCATACGAGCACTTCAAGAGGAAATAGCGGGATTTTTGCTCGATCAGGTCATAGATCCCAAAGGAGAATACCATTACCCGCTACCGTCCGGCCCCATGAACCACTCCCAATTGTCATCGTGCTCCGAAGGCACCAGGGCAAATGCCACTGGCTCCGAAGGCAACATGTAGGAGAAATTGTATATATATCTACTTGTATATATATACATGTGTATGTGTGAACAATGGTGGTTGTGAGACATTTGATGATATATATATCAACTAGCCTTATTCTGCTAACACTTCCACGCTACGACGAAACCCGAACCGAACCGCACAGGCAATAAAAAATAAACACCCCCACCCCACCTCGCTACTCTCTACCTGGTCAACGGGGCTTCCCCCACCCCCCGACCCCAACCACCATGCAGCCACCCGCCCTGGCGATGAACCACCCCACGTCGGCCACCACCCCGCGCCACCTTCCCACCACACCTTCTGCTGTGCACCTTCCTTCCCCCGATCGACCCCCCCCATGGCGGCGCCGCACCTCTCTCCCTCGTGTCCCCCGATCCACATCTGCTGGGCACCGCCCTACCCCGAGCCGGCCGTCGACCCACCCATCGGCGGCCTGGGCTGGCGCCGTCCTGCCCTGCATCACCGGCGTGCTGGGCTCGCGCCACCCTGCCTTGCATCGACGCCGGCGGCCACGGGAGGATCCCGTCCCCCACGCCCAGATCCGCCTCCCCGACGGCCGTTGACCTCTACGCCGACCTGATCCAACCCCACGCCCACGCCGACGCTTGGATCTGCATCCGCAGATGCCAGATCAAGGCAGGGGCTCACCTCACCTACCCACATGAGGTCCACCACCGGCTCCGCTGCAGCCCGCCCTCCTGGCCTGGAGATTTCCCTGATGCACCGGCCTCCCCTGCTTTCTCCCCACTGACGAACAGGCAACCACGCCATTGTTTTGAGGATGTTGCAGTTCACTTTTTTGTTTTTTGGAGGAAAATCAGCGCACTGTAGTTTGCTGTTCCCGTCGATGAGATTTGCGTTTTTGTGTTCTTCTAAAGACAAATAAAAGTGCAAATGCAGTCCACTGTAGTTTTGCTCTTGAGGTTCATTTCACTCTTTTTTTGCAGAAAAGATAGATGATGCAGAAAAGATGACCGGCAGCTATGAAGGAGCTAGGTCCATTAGGGCCGAGGTTCTGGCGACAGCAGCTTGCAGTCCGGGCAAGCATGACACGCAGCTTGTAGGCACGCGCGTGTGTCGTTCGGTGTCTTGTCATCCTTCCTCTGGCGAGATCCTTCATCCCCCTCGAGCACCTCTCTTCTACAAAAAAATCGAGTAGGTTCTTGGTCATCTTGCATCTCGTGTCCGTCTTTCTTGTTGAATTTGGTTCTCGTGGTGGTGAATTCTGCATGTATTGGGGATCGAAGGTGTTTAACTGTTTTGCTCGCTGTTGACAGGTAGCCAATCTCCTGTAGTTTTGTGGGTACCTCAGTGCTGCGTGCATGCATCCTATTTCCTGCTCCTCTCCACCCTCCCTAGAGGGCATGCAACTTGTCGGGTGCCGGCGTGTGTGCTTGAAGGTCCTACCGTCCTACCAACTGATGGGTCACCCCTTTTCGGCGAGCACTACATGCAGTGTGGACGAGCGTGGCATGCAGTGCAGGCGATTGTGCCGTGCAGCTTGCCAGGCGTCTGGGTGACGAACCTCACTTGCAGCTCCCTCCTACACTCCTTGTTGTTCGCGGGAAGCAGAGGACAAGTGCACTGCACTAGGGGTGGCCGGTGTCATACTTTTTTTAAGTAGTTCATCTTGTTATGTCTTTTTTAGTAGTCATCTTGCTGTATGTTTCAGTTTGACCATGTTAATGCATGCAACTCTTTGCTGGTTTGGGTGCAGCTCACAAGCATTTGTGGAGTTCAACGGCGCACAGGCTTGGGCGTGCGGTCCCAAAGGATGAAGTGATGTAGTTCTATTGAATGCCCTGTTACTCAATTTTGTTGTTGTTAAAAAGTGCACTGCATTAGTTTATTGTAAAAAATGCAGTTTATTACCGTGATTTGGCTTGTGGAGAGTGCATATTCTATATGCTATAAAGATCCTTTGTTGTCCACTTGGTAAACACAAAACAAAAAAGATCTCAACAAAAAAGCTCGCTTCTGTATTAGATGTAGTTTACTCGCTCAATCCCTGAGGTCAACTCGCTTGGTCAACGTGCGTAAAAAATAATAAGTACGAAAAAGACAACAAAATTCATGAGGTTCACTTTTGGTAGTGTTGCGGTTCATTTTCGCGAGTGTTGATCCACACTCGTTCAAAAAAAGTTGAAAAAAGACAACAAAAACCGACAAAAAGAAATCATGAAGTTCACTTGGCTGCCTGCTGCAGTGCGGTTTCCGTTTGAAGTAGTGCGTTCTTCTGTCCGATGAAAGGTCCACTCACTTGGTCAACGCACGTAAAAAATTAATAAGTATAAAAAAGACAACAAGTACTCATGAGGTTCACTTTTGGTAGTGTTATGGTTCACTTTCGGAAGTGTTGTGGTCCACACTAATAGAAGAAGGGTCAAATGTGAGACACATTAGTCCCGGTTTGTAACAGAACCGGCACTAATGTGTCCATTAGTGCCAGTTCCAACGGCTAGCCAGGTGGAGCTCTTTAGTACCGGTTCGTGGCAAACCTTTAGCACCGGTTTGTGCCACGAACCGGTACTAATGAGAGTGCTGGCAGGATGTTGTCAGAGTGGGGCCCTTCCAGCACCTTTAGTACTGGTTCGTGGCACGAACCGGTACTAAAGGTCGTCCTATATAAACCCTTCGTCCACCCGCACTCTGTTCTTCCCCCTTTCCTCTCTCCCTCTCCTCTATTCTTCCCTTCTTCCTCTCAAGTTCATCACAAAATTTGCCCAAATTTGTCAAGATTTGCAGGCCCTCATCCATTCAAATGATCACCAAGGTTAGCAACTTTGTCCTTTCATCTCTCATTGCTAGATTAGCTCTTGCATTGGTTTATATAGTGATTAATTGTGGGTTTTAGTAATTTGGGAGGAATTATATGTGGTAGTATTTGATTTATATGCAATTTGAGGTCAAAATAACACTTAGTTTGCATATGTAGGTGTGGTTTACTTAGTGCCTTCTAAATCTCCGTCGTAACCACCGTCGATCGCCCGCACCGTCCCGTCGCCGGCACCACCTTGTGGTGAGCCTCTTGTTCATGAAATTTTATATAAAAAATTTATGTTTATGTGATTTGGATATATAGTTACTCGTATAATAATTCCTTCACGTCTTCATTATATCTGTCTTAATTTCTTTGCTTCCTTAATCCTCTTTGCTTATTATATCTACTATTCTTAAAAAGTTGCTCCACACTGTAGCAATTCAATCTACATGCGCATTGTCCACATCAGCATGATGCCATGTCAACGCTCTCTTAACATGCAACCATCATGTCACCGGTCCATTCAGATCAGCAATTTTGCACATGCATAACGCATGCCACGTCCTCACCTTCCGGCGGTCCATTATTACCAGAGAAAAGTGAGCATATACCGAACAAAAGGATTCAACGGCAGAGCAACGTTTGTCTTCACGCATGGCATCGTTCTTTTTTTCCTCGAGGATTCTCCATACAAACGAACCTTGATTTTCCTCTCCCTCTTCACCTTCTTTACTCGCCATTAAATCCCACTACTGTATCTTCTCCTTCTTCGTGCATGGTAACACACGCAGGCCTCCCCAACGAAGCCCCTGGGTTCATCTCCCTTGGCTTCATCCCTATAAATCCTTCCATAGCCTACCTCCGATCCAGCGGCAACGGCGACTTTCACAACCTCCCTGCTCCACTGCGGTGCTCTTTCTTCCTCCCTCATAGTCATCGTCAGCGTCTCTCTGAGCCATCGGGGACACTGGCACCACGAGCAGCGATACCTCCAGGTCCATCTTGTGGGCGAGCAACGCGGCATCCTCATCCTGCTCGCCGGCACCGCGCCCTCAGCCCTGCTCACCGTCACCTCCACCGCAAGCTTCTCGCACTAGGATAACCTACTACTGCCACTAACTGATGCATGCCGCTCCCAGCAGGCTGCAGATAACGTAGGCGGGGGATCAACTCCTACGACTCAGCGGCCGACGAATCATCAGCCGGCTTT
Source organism: Triticum aestivum (assembly GCF_018294505.1). Lineage (NCBI taxonomy): Eukaryota > Viridiplantae > Streptophyta > Magnoliopsida > Poales > Poaceae > Triticum > Triticum aestivum. Next base: position 14,568,153 of record NC_057807.1, read on the forward strand.
ATCGTAATAGAGAAGCAGCGCATGTGGCCGCCCTCTGACGGCCTCACCAGCACCATTGACAATGACAACCAAGATCACATACAGATGGACCAGGAGCTGAAAAGGGTGCATGACGAGTTCCTGGCCATGCTCGACCTGATAAATGAAGAAATTATTGGGGAATTGGGGTAAGAAGAGGCTACAGATTTTCTTTGTCGTTTTTCTAGAACTGTGTTGTATGGACAGGTGAGTGCACCCCTACTTTATTCATGCTGGTGACAATGGTAAGCAATTTTTGGATTCAGTAAAATATATTTCCACCACAAGAGATGGATAGAAAAGTAGATATATACTTACACGCAATTAAATTTGTTTCAGGACTGGGAGCACTACTCTTAATGATGGTCTATCTCATCTCCATCTTGAGGTTGTTTTCAATTCTTTTTATCTCATATATATTCTTGCAGGTAGGCTCTTTGACTACTAAGCTGATGCTTTAACTAAGTGTGTCTGTGTGTACATTCATTTTCAGCGTTTTTGGACTGTATATACTTGCAATGCACCTTTTCTAAAAAAATATACTTGCAATGCTAATATAATTCTTTTTGTCTCATATATATACTTGCAGGTAGGTTCTTCGAGTATTAAGCTGATTGTTTATCTCTTCGGCGCAACCAACAAATATTTGCATACATGGGAATGAATCCACGGCTACTTCAGAAACTGTTCAACTATGCAACTTTTCGTTACTTCTTTCCATTGAATATATTGTACTTTCACCCATGTTGTATGTGTGTACATTAATTTTCGGTGTGAAACTATCAGATTGGTTTAACCATTTTTGTTGCATATTTTTGTAAGAAAATATTAGAGCCAAAATGTTGTAACTGTATTTTGGGAGCTCCCAATTTTCTATGTGTAAAATTTAGTTATACCATTTAAATGCTAAAAGTTTAAATTCATCATTGAACTTTATTCGAGCAATTCCTTGCCTGGTTTTATTCCCTTTTTTTTTCAAGTTCCATCATTGCCATCTTACATTATTATATACATGCCTCCAAAAGACTGAGCAAATATCCCGCAACAACACGCGGGGTATCATCTAGTTAGGAAAACGTTTGCTTCCGGAGGGCCGGCGGAAACCTCGGGCCGCTAGAACTGCCACCACTCGAGCAGACGAAATTGTGCGCTCTGCAGCCTGTCTTTTTTTTACTACCTCCGTCCGAGTTGATTAGGCCTAAAGACAACTTCTCTTAGACCAAGACACCTAGTAATTTGCTAAAATTAATTCTTTCATTTCACTCCCAATGCACTCTTTTACATGCATGCAGCCAATGAAAAAACACGCATGAAGTGTATTAATTTCTCAGCCATGGCACCAACAACAATGGCTTTTAATGCAACCAATGAAGTGGTTGCATGCATGCACCTTTCCAAAGGGATGCCTTATAAAAAGGGACATACTTATGTTGCTAAGAGGCCTAATAAACCTGGACGGAGGGAGTAGTTGTTTGTCTTATACTCCACCAATCGTTCTCCACCTCTCATTTTTTCATCTAAAAACAACTGTTGCCTTGTTCTAGCCACGACAGGCTGCTCCCCGTGCGTTGTCCTGGTGCTTTTCTCGTTCTCCGTCGTACCTTGCCTTCCCTTTTTATCTCACCACCGGCGGCCTGTCGAGCGCAGGGGGGCGGCGTTGCTGCTGCATTCACCCGCTCCGTGCTGCCGAACTATGGCGACCCGGCATGACGAGGGCTTGCTGCTTGGGGCGCCCCCGCGGGGCAGAGATGACGCAAGCTACCGGTGCTATTGTTGGAAAGGAGAGAGAGGGTTGGTGGAATAGTTTGATGTATTGCTTGAGCCTCATGGGCATATATATATAGGAGTACAAGATCATCTTGGAGTATAAGGCAAGGTAGAATAATATCCTACGCTATCCTAGCTTTCCTAATAATCACGATACTCAACATCCCCCGCAGTCACAACGGTAGCGACGTAGACGGTGAGACTGGAGAAGAATCCGAAGGCAAGCCGACGGACACCCCCCCCCCCCAGTCGTAACGGTCGATGCATCACAGAGTCGTGGCTGGAGTGGAAACCAACGAGGTTGCTCAAGCAGGCGGTAGCCCTTTGTGCCGTTTGTCGATGTAGCCGAGAGCATGGGTGGTCGAGCCGTAGTCGAGGTACCTGTGCGAAGAATGTCATGGTCGATGTCGAGTCGGGGTAGTCGGTGTCGAGGAAGTCGACGTGGAGCCGCGGGCGCAAGGAGGCGCCGAGTTAGTCGTGGGCGCAGTGGTGTCGAAGTAGTGGTGCGCCAGGAAGTAGATGATGTTGACGACGCATCGCGCCAGGGTTGCCAGCCCTGGGGACACATAGTAGACAAAGGCACGCGTCGGTGTTTCCAGCACCGGGCATGCGTAGACGAACGAAGATGAAGTTGACGAAGCGCCGCACCAGGCTTGCTAGGCCTGGGGACACGTCGTGGACGAAGGCACACGGCGGTGTTGCCAGCACCGGGCATGCGTAGACTGGGACCTGCACGAGCTGTACGCCATGTCAAAGAAGTTGGAGAGGCCAGCAGAAAAGGACTCTACGATGGTTGCGGCGCCAATCGGCACGGGGCCAATGTCGCCCGTGGTTGTCGAGTAGATGAAGTGGCCGGGGTAGATGATGGTGACGCTGGCGACGGGCTGGTGTTGGACGAAGATGAAGAGGATGGACGGGCGGCTGCGGCGGCTACAGGGGTAGCGGCGGCGGTGGCCGAAGAAGATCGGCGACGACGGCGGCGGCTAGGTTAGGAGCGCGGCGGCGATGCTCGAAGGAGGCGAAGAACCCGACAACATGATGAAGACCAGCGCGGACAGTGGCGTTCCCGCGCCAAGGGAGGCGGCGCGGCGCATACCACGAAAAGTCAACGCGCAGCAACGGCGGTGGACCGCGGCCCGCGGTGCTATTGCCCGAAGGGGCGACGCAGCGGCGGCGGGCGGGTCGGGGCGACAACGGGAAGACCTGGGGGCGGGGGCAGGAACCACGGGCTGCGGCGCGACAGCGGGAAGGGGCGGCATGGCGAAGGAGCGCGGGTCGGTGCAACTGCGGGGACGGCCTCAGGACGGCGGCATGGACCGCGTGACACGCTCTCTACGACCTGACGGGGCGATGCAGCTACGGTGCGAGGGTCAGTGCAGCCATGGGGACGGCCTGGAGTGGACGGCCCCGTGGCGGCGGTGGATCGCTGGTCGCGGCACTACGGCCCGAAGGGGCGACGCAGCGGTGACGCGGGTCGGTGCAGCCGGGGGAAGAACCACGGGGCGGTGGCGCTGCAGCCTGAAGGGGCGACGCAGCGGCAGCCCGTTGCTCAATCGGTGGAGGGGCACACTAAACTCGGCGATGCTCTTCACGGGGCTTGCGGAGGCGCGCGCAGCCGATGGGCCGGATCGGTCGCGCGGCGTAGATGAGGCGGATCGCGGCGGCGGGCGGGTGATCAATCCGACCGCGCGCGAGGTCGGGGACGCCACTCAGTGGAGACGGGGTGGTGGCGGGGTCGGATATGAAGCCGACGATGGCTGGCGGCAGGGCGGCTATGATTGGCCGCCGCATGGCGCGAGGCCGCCAGATCGGGGTGATGCAGGAGTCCTGGTCGAAGCTGGGAGGTGGCGGCCGGTGTAAATCGACGGGCGGGCCGGCGTGCGAACATCGGCGGTGAAGGGCCGCCACATGACGCTAGGCCGTCGGGTCGGGGCGACCGGCGGGCAGACGCGCGGACGATCGCGCCGGGGTTGGAGTAGAGGCGCACGGGGTCGACGGCGGCGGTGGGCGACGCAAACCGATCAAGATTAAATCGGAAAACAAAAAGAAACCGCCGATCAAGATGACCGACGGGAGAGAGAAAACTCGGGAGCAATGGCTCGGGGAAAAGACTCTCTAGGGCAGCCGGTCAACCCGACCGGCGAACGAACCCTAGATACGGGCGGTGCAGCCCCCGGCGGCGGTCATGGAGGCCGACCGCCCCAGGGGCGGCGCGCGGGTGCGGAAGCGGCGGCTGCTAGGGTTTAGAACCCGGAAACTGATACCATGTTGGAAAGGAGAGAAAGGAGTGGAATAGTTTGATGTATAGCTTGAGTCTCATGGACATATATATAGAAGTACATGATTATCTTGGAGTACTAGCCAAGGCAGAATAATATCCTACACTATCCTAGCTTTCATAATAATCACAATAGTCAACAGCTACGAGAGAGTTCGAGCCGCATAAATGTGTCGTTGACGGGGTCGCTGTCAAATGTTGCAACCACGCACCGCAGAAACTACAACCAATTCACAATGATGCTACAACCGTGTACACCAGAGCTGTAACCAGTGACGCATCGTTGGTGAATGCTACAACCGTGTACTGCAGAAGCTACAACCACGTTCGCCAGAGCGGCAACCATGTTCGCTGGAGCTGCAGCCGACGACATCGTCGTTGACGAATGTTACAACCGTGTGTCGCAGGAGCTGCAAACAGTTCTAGTCTATGCTACAACCATTCACGCGGAAGCTGGAACGGGCGGCACCGTCGACGACAAATGCTACAACCCTGCACCGCAAAAGCTACAACCGTGTTTGCCATAGCTGCAACCGTTGGTGATGCTACAACCGGCCAAGCTGCAATTGGTGAGGCCTGTCGCCGGCGAGGCTGCAATCACGAGCATGCGGGAGTTGCAACTGGCGGCGCTGTATGTCAGGACCGGCGATAGTGTGCTTCAACGACGAGAGAACTGCAACCTGATGCTACAACGTTTTGCGTGTAGAATTTGATGATCATATATTTCTATAATCACATTATTAAAGACAGATAAATTACAAGCCAATGTACTAGAAGATTTATATCTCATTGCAACACACGATATTGTTCAAGTCTACTATTAAAGGGGAACGTGTGCTTAGTCCTTGAGACGCAACCACTGATGCGAAAACAATACAGAAATTGAGCGCCAAACAAATTTGGAAATCTATGACATTAATACAGTTAATTATCCCCACGGTTAATTACACGTGCAATTAATTAGGTCCTTTTAAATAGGTATTTTTTTGCACTGAATCAATTTGAAAATCAATAGTTAATTAGACAGGCAGTTAAGTATGCCTGTAGATTGTTAGAAGTACGCAGGCGGTTAATTAGGTATGCGGATAATTCAGAAAATAATTAATTTTGATTGTAATTAATTAATTAGGCAGGTTAATCATGTTGAATCAATTTGGGAATGCTTGCAGGCGGCCAGCAGGCTCTCGCTTGCATTGGCCATGGCCAGCAGGCTGTCAGCGACATGACCGACCAATACTTTCCAACATCGATGACGTCGACATGCATTCACAAAATGGGCGACCAAGCATTCGTCAAGATGGATAATGACCATGCTCTGAAGAACGTCCACACGGTGACGGCTGCCCAAACGTTCGCGGACAAGGACAACATACGATGGAGGACGAGGTGGACGGTCGTGCGCTCGAGGACGACCAAGCGCTGATGGTCGAGACCTCCAACCACGTCTTCGAGAATGATAGGTCGCATGCCACTACTGTTCAAATATTGTTTGATCTCGTAGCAACACACGGGTATTTAGCTACTAGTTCATTACATAAACTACCTTGTTTATGGCAAACTAAAAGGCTAACTAAGGTGTCTAGGGCGTACCAACACAATGTACTAGTCCAGGCATTTCTTTTTTAATTTTGGCAAAGTGTGTGCACCGGTGGCAGGGCACATCTTCTGGAGCCCACGGTAAGAGGCCCAGGAGTTGTGCAGCGTGTATGGTCCGTCCCATAGTCTACATTGATCTATCCATCACATGTAAAAATTAGTATCACCTTGGATAGTAACAAATCTTTAAAAAATTAAAAATAATAATACCGCTGAGGACCAGAAAATCGGAGAAATAGGCCGGCCAAAAGCCTACATTCATCTATCCACCAGATATAAATTAGTACAACATCCGATGGTAAAAAATCTCAAAAAAATTCAAAAATAATAATACGGGTGAACGGATAAAAAAATCGGAGAGATGCACCTTGCTTTATTGTGAATGGATAAAAAAAACGCACTTTGCCTCATGAGTATTTCGTGTCATCATATTAGTATCCCTTTGCAACTGGAAATAAGAGCAACTTAGAATATCAAGTAAATTGCTGGATATAATTGATGCAAAAAATTGGATGCACAGATCTGCTTAAATAAGGTCTGATATGGAGAGTTGGGAAATGGACGGAGTATTCGAATATGGAGAGATGCTTGGATCCCTAGGCCTTTCTCATATAGGCCAATTTCAGTGCAAGGCACATGCATATACAGATGGTCTCCCAACTTTTAAGAGAAAATGGCTCCTGGAATGCAAATCTGCTACAAGAAGCTTTTCTTCCTTGTGATGTAGATGAAATCCTAAAAATAAGAGCTTCACCAAGGCTAGGCCATGATGTGCTTGCTTGGGGACCCACAAAAAAGGTTGCTTTTACAGTTTAGTCGGCATTCACTATGGCTTTTGAGGAAACATGTATACTGATTGAAGAATCATAAAGCAATGCTCCGGACGGGCACCGTACATGTTGAAAAATTATATGGAAGAGCCTCGTACCGCCTACTGGAGAATCATCAAGCAATGCTCCGGACGGCCATCGTACATGTTGAACTTTGCTTAGCGTGTTGCAAATAATTCTCTCCCTACCTGGCAAAACAAACATAAACGGACGCTATAGCTATCAGGAACTTGCCCGATTTGTGGGCGTGAGGAGGATACCTTCCATGCTTTATGTTGACTAGATGACTCGTTACGCCAATGGCGCAAAGGTCGAGAGAGAGCCAAGTATATTGTGAGAATATTTAGACACCCAAGTCGAAAACCAAATGTGTCCAACACTCCCGCATCCTCTGCTTGGAAGCCGCCTTTTCTCACTGGATCTAACATAGATACATGATTCTTCAAGAGCAAATTTCAAAGAAAATATAAAGCATGGAAGGCTTTAAGTTGTACTATCGAGACCATACCACCATATCTTCATTTTGTTTCTTTGGAAATCTAAAGGTCTAAAAGGATGGTATAGTGAGAAGCTGTGAATCCACAACAAAAAACTAAACTAACTTTCAAACAAACATTTCAAGTTTAGAAGCCACAAAGAAGCAGCCCAGATCTCTTGTTGTAGTGCGGGTACATGTCCTTAATCCTGCATCCACAACCCATAATTTTTCAACACCTAAATCCACGAAATCCAACCAAAGGAAATCATGGCAGAAACATGCGCCGTGGCTTACGTCTCCGAGAAGGACTTCTTGGCATTCTTGTGCAGGTTAGACACAGCAATCCTCGCTGCGAGCTGCAGAAGAACCACACATGCACCTTCCTTCACCTTGCCCTTGGGGAGGAAGGGGCAACACTTGCAGCGCCTCGCTGCGAGCTGCAGAAGAACCACACATGCACCTTCCTTCACCTTGCCCTTGGGGAGGAAGGGGCAACACTTGCAGCGCCGCGACAAGGCTTGCTTCGAGTGTAATCATCAGCATTCTTAGATACCTAAACAAACAATCAAAAAAGAACAGGCTGTGAGGAATCAAAAAAGAGGAATTATACAGCCTCAAAAATATATACACATGAAATAATATTATTCATTTGACAATTAGTCCCAAATAGAGATATGACCTAACCGCTTCTCTAGGAGTGCCCGTACGATCCGAGTTTAAATTTCAACACTATTTTTCCAGCCCATATAGCACACAGTATTTATGTATGCGTCTCGGAAAGGAAAGAAGCTTAAATCCCAGTCCCAATACAGCCAAAACTAAATCGAGATACATTTCGTCAACGAATCACAGAAGTGTAAGGCTAAGATTAAATTATAAGACTATATCCCTCCTTCCCCACCAAAATGTGGCCACATTCAGGCTTTGTCATCCCTTAACTAAATTTCAGACCATTTGAAGATCACAACCAAATATACTTTCTTAGAAACACCACCATGTAAAACACAGTAAGCACTCTAATACAAAAACTGTTGGGGAACGTAGTAATTTCAAAAAAAAAATCCTACGCACACGCAAGATCATGGTGATGGCATAGCAACGAGAGGGAGAGTGTTGTCTACGTACCCTCGTAGACCGTTAAGCGGAAGCATTATGACAACACGGTTGATGTAGTCGTACGTCTTCACGAATCGACCGATCCAAGCACCGAACGTACGGCACCTCCTTGTTCAGCACACGTTCAGCTCGATGACGTTCCCCGGGCTTCAATCCAGCTAAGCGTCGGGGATGAGTTCCGTCAGCACGACGACGTGATGACGATGATGATGTTCTACCGGCGCAGGGCTTCGCCTAAACTCCGCGACGATATGACCGAGGTGGAATATGGTGGAGGGGGCACCGCACACGGCTAAGGAACGATCCGTCGATCAACTTGTGTGTCCATGGGGTGCCCCCTGCCCTCGTATATAAAGGAGTGGAGGAGGGGAGGGCCGGCCCTCTCTATGGCGCGCCCTAGGGGAGTCCTACTCCCACTGGGAGTAGGATTCCCTCTTTCCTAGTCCAACTAGGAGTCCTTCCATGTAGTAGGAGTAGGAGACAAGGAAGGGGAAGAGAGAAGGGAAGGAAGGAGGGGGTGCGGCCCGTCCCCCTAGTCCAATTCGGACTAGGCCATGGGGGGGCGCGCGGCCTGCCCTAGGCAGCCCCTCTCTCTTTCCCGTATGGCCCAATAAGGCCCAATACTTCTCCCCGGCGAATTCCCGTAACTCTCCGGTACTCCAATAAATACCCGAATCACTCGGAACCTTTCCGAACTCCGAATATAGTCGTCCAATATATCGATCTTTACGTCTCGACCATTTCGAGACTCCTCGTCATGTCCCCGATCTCATTCGGGACTCCGAACTCCTTCGGTACATCAAAACTTATAAACCCATAATAAAACTTTCATCGTAACGTTAAGCGTGCGGACCCTACGGGTTCGAGAACTATGTAGACATGACCTAGAACTATTCTCGGTCAATAACCAATAGTGGAACCTGGATGTTCATATTGGTTCCTACATATTCTACGAAGATCTTTATCGGTCAAACCGCATAACAACATACGTTGTTCCCTTTGTCATCGGTATGTTGCTTGCCCGAGATTCGATCGTCGGTATCCAATACCTAGTTCAATCTCGTTATTGGAAAGTCTCTTTACTCGTTTCGTAATACATCATCCCACAACTAACTCATTAGTTGCAATGCTTGCAAGGCTTTAAGTGATGTGTATTACCGAGAGGGCCCAGAGATACCTCTCCGACAATCGGAGTGACAAAACCTAATCTCGAAATACGCCAACCCAACATGTACCTTCGGAGACACCTGTAGAGCACCTTTATAATCACCCAGTTACGTTGTGATGTTTGGTAGCACACAAAGTGTTCCTCTGATAAACGAGAGTTGCATAATCTCATAGTCACAGGAACATGTATAAGTCATGAAGAACGCAGTAGCAACATACTAAACGATCGTGTGCTAAGCTAACGGAATGGGTCAAGTCAATCACATCATTCTCCTAATGATGTGATCCCGTTAATCAAATGACAACTCTTTTGTCCATGGCTAGGAAACTCAACCATCTTTGATTCACGAGCTAGTCAAGTAGAGGCATACTAGTGACACTATGTTTGTCTATGTATTCACACATCTATTATGTTTCCGGTTAATACAATTCTAGCATGAATAATAAACATTTATCATGAAATAAGGAAATAAATAATAACTTTATTATTGCCTCTAGGGCATATTTCCTTCAGTCTCCCACTTGCACTAGAGTCAATAATCTAGTTCACATCACCATGTGATTTAACACCAATATTCACATCTGTATGTGATTAATACCCATAGTTCACATCATCATGTGATCAACGCCCAAAGGGTTTACTAGAGTCAATAATCTAGTTCACATGGCTATGTGATTAACACCCAAAGTGTACTAAGGTATGATCATGTTTTGCTCATGAGAGAAGTTTAGTCAACGGGTCTGTCACATTCAGAGCCGTATGTATTTTGCAAATATTCTATGTCCACAATGCTCTGCATGGAGCTACTCTAGCTAATTGCTCCCACTTTCAATATGTATCCAGATTGAGACTTAGAGTCATCTGGATTGGTGTAAAAGCTTGCATCGTTGTAACTTTTTACGACTAGCTCTTTTATCACCTCCATAATCGAGAAACATCTTCTTAGTCCTCACTAAGGATATTCTTGTCCGCTGTTCTAGTGATCTACATTTAGATCAAAATTGTATTCCTTTGCCAAACTCAGAGCAAGGTATACAATATGTCTAGTACACAGCATAGCATACTTTATAGAACCTATGACTGAGGCATAGGGAATGACTGTTCATTCTTTTCTATTTTCTACCATGGTCGGGTTTTGAGTCTTACTCAACTTCACACCTTGCAACACAGGCAAGAACTCTTTCTTTGACTGTTCCATTTTGAACAACTTCAAAATCTTGTCAAGGTATGTACTCATTGAAAAATCTTATCAAGCGTCTTGATCTATCTCTATAGATCTTGATGCTCAATGTGTAAGCAGCTTCACCCAGGTCTTTCTTTGAAAAACTCCTTTCAAACACTCCTTTATGCTTTCCATAAAAATTCTACATTATTTTCGATCAATAATATGTCATTCACATATACTTATCAGAAATGTTGTAGTGCTCCCACTCACTTTCTTGTAAATACAGGCTTCACCGCAAGTCTGTATTAAAACTATATGCTTTTATCAACTTATCAAAGCGTATATTCCAACTCCGAGATGCTTGCACCAGTCCATTGATGGATCGCTGGAGCTTGCACATTTTGTTAGCACCTTTTGGATCGACAAAACCTTCTGGTTGCATCATATACAACTCTTCTTTAAAAAATCCATTAAGGAATGCAGTTTTGACATCCATTTGCCAGATTTCATAAAATGTGGCAATTGCTAACATGATTCAGACAGACTTAAGCATAGATATGAGTGAAAAACTCTCATCGTAGTCAACACCTTAAACGTCAAAAACTTTTTGCGACAATTCTAGCTTTGTAGATAGTAACACTATCAGCGTACGTCTTCCTCTTGAAGATCCATTTAATCTCAATGTCTCACCGATCATTGGGCAAGTCAATCAAAGTCCATACTTTGTTTTCATACATGGATCTTATCTCAGATCTCATGGCCTCAAGCCATTTTGCGGAATCTGGGCTCACCATCGCTTCTTCATAGTTTGTAGGTTCATCATGGTCTAGTAACATAACTTCCAGAACAGGATTACCGTACCACTCTGGTGCGGATCTTGCTCTGGAAGACCTACGAGGTTCTGTAGTAACTTAATCTGAAGTTTCATGATCATCATCATTAACTTCCTCACTAATTGGTGTAGTAGTCACAGGAACAGATTTCTGTGATGAACTACTTTCAAATAAGGGAGCAGGTACAATTACCTCATCAAGTTCTACTTTCCTCCCACTCACTTCTTTCGAGAGAAACTCCTTTTCTAGAAAGGATCCATTCTTAGCAACGAATGTTTTGCCTTTGGATTTGTGATAGAAGGAGTACCCAACAGTTTCCTTTGGGTATTCTATGAAGACGCACTTCTCCGTTTGGGTTCGAGCTTTTCAGGTTGAAACTTTTTCATATAAGCATCGTAACTCCAAACTTTAAAAAACGTCAGCTTAGGTTTACTGCTAAACCATAGTTCATACGATGTCATCTCAACGGATTTAGATGGTGCCCTTTTAAATGTGAATGCAGCTGTCTCTAATGCACAACCCCAAAACGATAGTGGTAAAACCGATAAGAGACATCATAGATCGCACCATATCCAATAAAGTGCAGTTACGACGTTCGGACACACCATAACGTTGTGGTGTTCCAGGTGGCGTGAGCTGTGAAACTATTCCACATTGTTTTAATTGAAGAACAAACTCGTAACTCAAATATTCGTCTCCGCGATCAGATCGTAGAAACTTTATTTTCTTGTCACGATGATTTTTCCACTTCACTCTGAAATTCTTTGAACCTTTCAATTATTTCAGACTTATGTTTCATCAAGTAGATATACTCATATCTGCTCAATTCATCTTGTGAAGGTCAGAAAATAACGATACCCGCCACGAGCATCAACACTCATTGGATCGCATACATCAGTATGTATTATTTCCAATAAGTCAGTTGCTCGCTCCACTGTTCCGGAGAACGGAGTCTTAGTCATCTTGCCCATGAGGCATGGTTCGCAAGCATCAAGTGATTCATAATCAAGTGATTCCAAAATCCCATCAGCATGGAGTTATTCATGCGCTTTACACCAATATGACCTAAACGGCAGTGCCACAAATAAGTTGCACTATCATTATTAACTTTGCATCTTTTGGTTTCAATATTATGATTATGTGTATCACTACGATCGAGATCCAATGAACTATTTTCATTGGGTGTGTAACCATATAAGGTTTTATTCATGTAAACAGAACAACAGTTTATTTTCTTACTTAAATGAATAACCGTATTGCAATAAACACGATCAAATCATATTCATGCTCAACACAAACACCAAATAACGTTTATTTAGGTTCAACACTAATCCCGAAAGTATAGGGAGTGTGCGATGATGATCATATCAATCTTGAAACTACTTTCAACACACATCGTCACTTCACCCTTAACTAGTTTCTGTTTATTCTGCAACTCCCGTTTTGAGTTACTACTCTTAGCAACTGAACTAGTACCAAATACTGAGGGGTTGCTATAAACACTAGTAAAGTACACATCAATAACCTGTATATCAAATATACCCTTGTTCACTTTGCCATCCTTCTTATCCACCAAATATTCAGGGCATTTCCGCTTCCAGTGACCATTTCCTTTGCAGTGTTAACACTTAGTTTCAGGCTTTGGTCCAGCTTTGGTCTTCTTCACGGGAGTGACAACTTGTTTGCCATTCTACTCGAAGTTTCCCTTTCTTTTCCTTTGCCCTTTTCTTGAAATTAGTGGTATTGTCAATCATCAACGCTTGATGCTCTTTCTTGATTTCTACCTTCGTCGATTTCAACATCACGAAGAGCTCGGGAATCGTTTTCGTCATCCCTTGCATACTATAGTTCATCACAAAGTTCTACTAACTTAGTGATGGTGACTAGAGAACTCTGTCAATCACTATCTTATCTGGAAGATTAACTCCCACTTGATTCAAGCGATTGTAGTACCCAGACAATCTGAGCACATGCTCACTAGTTGAGCGATTCTCCTCCATCTTTTAGCAATAGAACTTGTTGGAGACTTCATATCTCTCAACTCGGGTATTTGCTTGAAATATTAACTTCAATTCCTGGAACATCTCATATGGTCCATGACGTTCAAAACGTCTTGAAGTCCCGATTCTAAGCCGTTAAGCATGGTGCACTAAACTATCAAGTAGTCATCATATTGAGCTAGCCAAACGTTCATAACTTCTGCAACTGCTCCTGCAATAGGTTTGTCACCTAGCGGTGCATCAAGGACATAATTCTTCTGCGTAGTCATGAGGATAAACCTCAGATCACGGATCCAATCCGCATCATTGCTACTAACATTTTTCAACACAATTTTCTCTAGGAACATATCAAAATAAACATATGAAAGAAACAACGCAAGCTATTGATCTACAACATAATTTGCAAAATACTACCAGGACTAAGTTCATGATAAATTTAAGTTCAATTAATCATATTACTTAAGAACTCCCACTTAGAAAGACATCCCTCTAATCCTCTAAGTGATCACGTGATCCAAATCAACTAAACCATAACCGATCATCACGTGAAATGGAGTAGCTTTCAATGGTGAACATCATTATGTTAATCATATCTACTATATGATTCACGCTCGACCTTTTGGTCTCCGTGTTCCGAGGCCATATCTGCATATGCTAGGCTCGTCAAGTTTAACCTGAGTATTCCGCGTGTGCAAAACTGGCTTGCACCCGTTGTAGATGGACATAGAGCTTATCACACCCGATCATCACGTGTTGTCTGGGCACGACGAACTTTGGCAACGGTGCATACTCAGGGAGAACACTTCTTGATAATTAGTGAGAGATCATCTTATAATGCTACCGTCAAACAAAACAGAATAAGATGTATAACAGATAAACATCATATGCAATCAAAATATGTGACATGATATGGCCATGATCATCTTGCGCCTTTGATCTCCATCTCCAAAGTATTGTCATGATCTCTATCGTCACCGGCACGACACCATGATCTTCATCATCTTGATCTATATCAATGTGTCGTCACATGGTCGTCTCGCCAACTATTGCTCTTGCAACTATTGCTATCGCACAGCGATAAAGTAAAGCAATTATTTGGCACTTGCATCTTATGAAACAAAGAGACAACCATAGAGCTTCTGCCAGTTGCCGATAACTTCAACAAAACATGATCATCTCATACAACAACTTATATCTCATCACGGCTTGACCATATCACATCACAACATGCCCTGCAAAAACAAGTTAGACGTCCTCTACTTTGTTGTTGCAAGTTTTACATGGCTGCTACGGGCTGAGCAAGAATCGTTCTTACCTACGCATCAAAACCACAACGATAGTTCGTCAAGTTGGCGCTGTTTTAACCTTCTCAAGGACCGGGCATAGCCACACTTGGTTCAACTAAAGTTGGAGAAACTGACACCCGCTAGTCACTTGTGTGCAAAACACGGCGGTAAAACCAGTCTCGCGTAAGCGTACGCGTAATGTCAGTCCGGGCCGCTTCATCCAACAATACCGCCGAACCAAAGTATGACATGCTGGTAAGCAGTATGACTTGTATCGCCCACAACTCACTTGTGTTCTACTCGTGCATATAACATCAATGCATAAAACCTAGGCTCGGATGCCACTGTTGGGGAACGTAGTAATTTCAAAAAAAAATCCTACGCACACGCAAGATCATGGTGATGGCATAGCAACGACAGGGGAGAGTGTTGTCTACGTACCCTCGTAGACCGTTAAGCGGAAGCATTATGACAACGTGGTTGATGTAGTCGTACGTCTTCACGAATCGACCGATCCAAGCACCGAACGTACGGCACCTCCGTGTTCAGCACACGTTCAGCTCGATGACGTTCCCCGGGCTCCAATCCAGGTAAGTGTCGGGGATGAGTTCCGTCAGCACGACGGCGTGGTGATGATGATGATGTTCTACCGGCGCAGGGCTTCGCCTAAACTCCGCGACGATATGACCGAGGTGGAATATGGTGGAGGGGGGCACCGCACACGGCTAAGGAATGATCCGTAAATCAACTTGTGTGTCCATGGGGTGCCCCCACCCCCCGTATATAAAGGAGTGGAGGAGGGGAGGGCCGGCCCTCTCTATGGCGCGCCCTAGGGGAGTCCTACTCCCACCGGGAGTAGGATTCCCTCTTTCCTAGTCCAACTAGGAGTCCTTAGGAGTAGGAGACAAGGAAGGGGAAGAGAGAAGGGAAGGAAGGAGGGGGTGCGGCCCCTCCCCCTAGTCCAATTCGGACTAGGCCATGGGGAGGCGCGCGGCCTGCCCTAGGCAGCCCCTCTCTCTTTCCCGTATGGCCCAATAAGGCCCAATACTTCTCTCCGGCGAATTCCCGTAACTCTTCGGTACTCCGATAAATACCCGAATCACTCAGAACCTTTCCGAACTCCGAATATAGTCGACCAATATATCGATCTTTACGTCTCGACCATTTTAAGACTCCTCGTCATGTCCCCGATCTCATTCAGGACTCCGAACTCCTTCGATACATCAAAACTTATAAACTCATAATAAAACTTTCATCGTAACGTTAAGCGTGCGGACCTTACAGGTTCGAGAACTATGTAGACATGACCTAGAAATATTCTCGGTCAATAACCAATAGTGAAACCTGGATGTTCATATTGGTTCCTACATATTCTACGAAGATCTTTATCGGTCAAACCGCATAACAACATACGTTGTTCCCTTTGTCATCGGTATGTTGCTTGCCCGAGATTCGATCGTCGGTATCCAATACCTAGTTCCATCTCATTATCGGCAAGTCTCTTTACTCGTTCCATAATACATTATCCCATAACTAACTCATTAGTTGCAATGCTTGCAAGGCTTTAAGTGATGTGTATTACCGAGAGGGCCCAGAGATACCTCTCCAACAATCGGAGTGACAAAACCTAATCTCAAAATACGCCAACCCAACATGTACCTTCGGAGACACCTGTAGAGCACCTTTATAATCACCCAGTTACGTTGTGACGTTTGGTAGCACACAAAGTGTTCCTCTGGTAAACGGGAGTTGCATAATCTCATAGTCACAGGAATATGTATAAGTCATGAAGAAAGCAGTAGCAACATACTAAACGATCGTGTGCTAAGCTAACGGAATGGGTCAAGTCAATCACATCATTCCCGTTAATCAAATGACAACTCTTTTGTCCATGGCTAGGAAACTCAACCATCTTTGATTCACGAGCTAGTCAAATAGAGGCATACTAGTGACACTATGTTTGTCTATGTATTCACACATCTATTATGTTTCCGGTTAATACAATTCTAGCATGAATAATAAACATTTATCATGAAATAAGGAAATAAATAATAACTTTATTATTGCCTCTAGGGCATATTTCCTTTAAAAACGTGCTCTTACATTGATATGCCCAGGATTAGATCTCCTTAAACCTTACTTTACAATGATACATCACTGGGATATGTAACGGACAATCCTACTAAACATAATCATCATGTTTGTGGAAAAGATAAATGATTATAGCTAACTAATGCATGATGTTTATTAAACAATTAGCATCCAAATGCAAACCTAAGGGCCTCTGCATAGCATGATAAGGAATAAGGATATTAAATGGTCAACCTAATTCTTTTGCTATAAATAATGCCTCAAAGTAATACTATAAGAAATGAACAAAATAGGAAGAGACGGGGTACCATGCTCTCACCTACAATAATTTCCTTCCATCTATGGGTTTTCCCTAGTACTAACCAAACCATCTTTAAATAGCAGTGTTGAACGCCAATTTTTGTTCAACACGCCAAGAGGAACCCAACAAATACACCTCCAAGCAATAAAAGATGGGTTAAAAGTTCACCCATCTAAGCAGGTGTCCAACCAAAATCAGAAAAAAAAGATATAAGATGGTCTAATTCCTTCAGGATATTGGTGAACCAGATTAGAGCAGATTGACAGGAGTATCAATACCTCGGAACTAAACACAGTAAAGTAAAAGTAAAAATACTTTATCAGCACATTCTTTGTACCAAATAATTGCATAAGGTCATCGAACTATGCTGGTTTAAACAGGGCACATGGTTCAAAGTCAAAAATGGGAGGGGATGCTCCTGGCTGCTAAAGCAGACATAATTACTAAAACCAAACATTAAGCATACTAAAATAAGTAACTTATGTTTTCAATAGAATTCATGAGATTATTCCATTCTCAGCAAGTGCACATATGCAGACCACCTTTTCAGTGAAGAAGCACAATGGAAGACATGATCGAGGCAAGATTATAAATAAAATAAAAGGACAACCAACGAAAATATTTGCAACAAAATTATTCCAACAATATGGATCATTAGTAAATTACCAATATCATGTATCCCTTGGCTTCCTCTGCATACGCCTGCTAAAGCAGACTAAAGAGGTACCAGGTAGCTTACTTTTTTGCAAGACACACAAGCAAGTGTGAAGCTGCACAAGAAGATACCTTCGAGAAGCCATCAATGGAGCCAGTCTGAGCGAGCCAAGGAAGTGTGTGACCTTCCGGTGGACATCATACGGGCCGGGGTCCTCCTCACGGCAGCGAATCCTCATGGCGCCGTTATCGCCTGCTAGGCCTGGGGTGTAAAAAAGTTAGGGCGGCGGAAAAGAAGGGTGATGCTGCAGCGGACGACGACTTGGATCTAAATATTAATATGCCATCATATTTCATATTGGCAAAAAGGAGATAGAAATGTAGCAACCTGGCATAACTAATTATCTAAATTAATTATTGTCGGATGATTGCATATAATCACTCATCATGAGTAACCGACAGATTGAATGATGGAATGAGAGGAGAAATATATTTAATGAAATAGAGTAAGATAGAGAAACTTGAAATTGTGCTGGCAAAGAGATAAGTTCCAAATTCTAATCTCCATTACCTGCTATTCCTAACATGAGTATCTCATGAAAACTCAAAAGAATGCTGAATGAAACAGCAATTTACAATGTTGTAATTAGGTTCATAAAGACTATCTGCCTAATACAAACTTTGATGGATGGCGGCATTGGATCAATCCACATGTTTTATGGTAACATACATGTACTTCATAGGTATGCATAGCATCACAGCAAAGGATATAAGATATGAAAAGATGAGAAATTAAACCAACCATACCGAAGAGAAAGAACTCAATCTTGCAATCTATAAAATATCTTTAACATATAACCATAGGGTAAAAATAAGGTTTTTAATTCTTACAGCCCGAGGGAATTAATATGGTCAGTACAAAACAGCAAAAAACTCATCAACAAATAATATCCACTTTTCTACATGTGGTATAATTAAGTAGAACAACGAGAGATTTTGCACCAGGTAGAACCAAATAATGGCCTTGGATTTATCTCCTGAATCATTTGAAGAAATCATCAAATGGAAACCGAATCATAACCACCACCTGCAGACCCCTCCAAACTAAACACGTCCAACAAACTGCGTAATCATTTTTTTCCTGGAATCAGGATTGCATACTCAACACACCCCAATCTCACAACATCGTGCAGCAAAGAAAATAAATATGTGGCAGGCAAGTCGAGCCTTGGCCCATTGAGACAGAGGCATACCTCGATGAGAGAAAATTTGCATAGCACGGCCACATACTATTGTTCATGGCCTTATCTCTTTGGTGGTTGTAGACTTGAGTCCCTCTTTGCGGAACCTTTTGTATCTAGTCTGCAAATCGGAGAATACAGAGGCCTCGCTGAATTTTTTTATGAAATTGCATTGATACAGGCAATACCTAAGACTACATCAAAATTTGCACTATCTCTTAATTCTTAAATAGTGTACAATAAGCTAGATAACAGTACATTTCTCCATATCAAATCATTTTGTAGTTCCAATCTCTATGTGCGGTTATTCTATCTTTCCATAACAGCATTAACAATAGTGACCAGGTAGAGAAGTTGCAAGCATACAGAGTTACTAAATAACCTCCCCGAGTGTCTTTACCATGGCATCCTCTGTAGCCACTTATTACTTTAGTAATACACTAAGATCAAGGCATATTTTCAAAGAAAATACTGTCTATCCAAACAACAAAAAACATTGCACTGCAATAGTGAATAATTAGGGACAATTTCACTGTGTAAAATGCATTTATAATATAAAAATATAAGCCTTAAAAGAACCAGATTCAGACACCTTCAGATATATCAACAAAAGAGCAGTATACCCAGGAGCAAAGATAAAAGTTCATGTCACAGTATGGTCCTCTTGCACTGAAATAAAGAGTGATGTTCAAGATAGCTGACCTCAATGTATAAGACCACCCAGGGAACACATTTAGTTTCATGCTTTCGTGTTTATGCCTTTATGCTCCTGTCATAATATGGTCTTGTCGTACTTGAACGCCACTGAACCCAGGGCCACCCATTTAGTTTCCGACATTCAGGTTTACCAATCCACAAAAATAAGTAGTTTGCAGGTTCAGTTGCAAGATCAAAGTTAAAAGCACCACAAGAATAGATAACACTATATATATAGAGTTCAGTTCAACCCGTGTTTCTCTGTCCGATCAAGGGCTTAAGTGTTTGAAACCACTCCAATTTATTTATCGTGGAAAGGAATCATCTCAAACAACAAGCCTAATTTTACTCTTGCTATATTTTTCTATGGTTGTCAATACAGCGAGCAGGCGAACCCCAAAACATATAGACAGCCAACCTGACCGCACAAACACACGAGTTTATGAATGTGTACAGACCTTATCAAGAAAGACAACCAGAGGAAACCTAACCTTGTTGGTCAGCATCACACACGTCCAACGAATCAACAAAGAACCTGCACAGGGAAGGATTCATGGAACAGAAAATGTCTCAACTCACAGGCATTTTATCCACGAGGAGACGAGTAGAAATGATCCTACCTTCAGGAGAAAATAACAAACTGACGTCGTTGGCAAACCTCAGCAGCCAGCCGAACAACGAACGATCCTGCACCAACATTGGAAGGAGAAGTGAGCAAAAGCGGAAAACCAAACAACAGGAGGTAAGGCAACGCAAAATCGACTCGGCTATGTACGACAGCTGGCTGGGACAGCACGCCGCTTGCTGCTGTGGCTGTCCTCCTCTCCTGTCATAAATGATAACCATGAGACATCCCCTAGGAATCTGAGCAACCAGCAGCACCGTCGATAGCGAGGCGGGGCGGTTATGATTGGATGGAACTATTTTTTTGAAGAACGAAATCACATGGCTTACATAGATCACTCGTCCCCTGCCGGCCTTCTAGGATTTTCGTCGAACACCTTGTATGCATACGAAAATAAAATCTGCACAAGCAAAGATGAGAAGTTCAGGGAGCAAGGCATTGGAAGGAGGAAATAATTAGGAAGTGTGCACCTGCTTGAGAGGGCTTCACCTGTTGAGCACCGAGGATGAGGAGGATGCCTACCAGAGCAGCAGCGCGAGCCGATGACATAGAAAGGGACGCGAGAAGAGAAAGGTCGGGCTAGCGGCAGAGGGGGCGAGGCTGTGCTGCCACCACGGTCCTCTCCATGGCCGAATCTCGTTGAGGAGCAGCTGCACCGACAACCCCGGGGACGCAGCCGACCTCCTCCTTCTTCCCGGCTGCCCCATTGTACCAGGACGGCCGGCTTCTTCCTGTCCTCATCGCCCGCCTCCCCTACTCCTTCACCCAACCATCAGCTCACCTACTACGCCCGATCTGGATCCAGGCGCATCCCATGGCCACCAGACAACGAAGGGAAGGAAGGACAGGTGGAGGGGCTAGCGTTGTGGAGAAGCGGCGAGGGTGAAGAGGTGAAGGATGAGTGGCGGCGGCGGCGAGGACCGAAAGAGGAATCAGAGAGGCGGCGCAGGCTGGAGACGGGAAGAGCAGAGGAGGGAGAGTGGCAGCTGCTCACGGTCTAGGGTTCGTTCCCCTCCCTCTCCATCCAATGGGTGAGGCGCGCGGCTGTCCAATCTCACCAGAGAATCGAGGAAAAGCGAGCGAACACGGACAAGAGTTGAAGTTAGGCCCATGTGTCATCCAGCACAAGATAAAAAAAGAGAGTGGAAGCTGTAAAAACTGATGGATGGCAGAAAACGAGCCAGCGCTGCAAAGCGAAGCAGATTGAACGGTGGACGAAGCTCTGCACGAGAAGTGCCTCAGATGGGCGGGTTGGGTAGCACGGTTTATATGTTCAATGCCCTCTGGCGGTGCAAATGTTGAGATGTATGTCCACTTTATGGCGTTTGCCGAAGCTGGAGGAATTGACAAATAATGGCACTGAGTGGTTACTTGATGCGCTGCAGCTACTTACTGATATTGAGAGATGCATGCTTACGATGATGTTGTGGCGGGTATGGCATAATAGAAACAAGGTGACTCACAACAAGGATCCTCCGCCAATAGATTTATCCAAAAGATTCTTGGTGAGTTATTTAGACTCTCCCTATTAACTCTTGAGCAGTCGGAGGAGGAACGGGTAAAAGGGAAACATGTGTTATCGTATGACCATATTACTTTGCCTCGTGAGAGAGTAAATTCAACTGCTAATTCTACATGTATGATGCCGGTGGATGGCTGGACTAAACTTAATACAAATGGAGCATGGACTGTTGATGATGGTGCAGGTGCTGGTATGGTCCTCCAAGATAGTGCGGGTGAGATCATCTTTACATCATGTAGGGTGCTATTCTCCTGTAGAAATGCCTTAGAAGCAGAAGTCGGTGCTTGCATGGTGGGATTATCGATTGCAATCCAGAGAACTGATCTGCTTATACATGTGGAGATGGACTCCTTACAAGCTGTGAGGATGATAAATGATGCGGCCATTGATAGATCAGTCTTTACCTCGCTGGTGGAGGAAATCAAGCTCCTTAGAAATCTCCGTACAACTATATTTACTCATGTTCATCGTAGCCAAAATAATGTTATTGATTATTTGGCCAAGTTTGCTAGAACTGAGAATAGAACTGTCGTTTGGCTTAACTTTGGCTTGACAGAGGTTATTGATCTTTGTAACACGGACCGTAGCCTTACCACTTGAGCAATACAAAGTTCACACGCAAAAAAAAAATGGATGCACGAGTAAAAAAATGTTCCACTGTTTACCGCATGGTTTCACATTTGTGACAATGCTTACCTCATTTGGCAAATATTTCACATTTCTACTCAATTTTAGGAAACTTGTGCCACAAGTTATCTCATCTAGTCATTTCCCTATTTTTCTGCTGACTATGCATGGCACGTCTGTGGTTTATTGTTATTCTAAGTTCGTGTTTCATGATTTGAAAAATTGTTTCAGTTATATAATGATTCCGCTTAGAAAATCTCCAAATATACACGAATCAGTGGTGCATACATTTCCATAAGCTCAGTTTGGTACCATGAACTTAAAGGATACTAGTAGAACACCCGTACGTTGCTACGGGCTCCCCAAAATTCAAACGTCTGGGTAGTCCGGGCTCATTCAAATCCAACCCATATGTGAGGGAGAAATGTGGTTGTTCGGACTATCTGACATGCTATCTCCAACATGTGGTCCCAACACAAAAACTCACCCATGAAGCACCCTCCCCTTCATGCTCAGTTTTCCACTGTAGCATGACATTTCTCTCTGGAGTCTTGTCCTTTAAAACCGGATGTCATCCACCTCACCATCACCATGACGCCCTTTCTCCTTCACACCGTACTTCTTCACGGACCACTAAGGATAGGCCCCCCTCCCACCCGGCCCCGCCAACCACCCTGAACTCTACCCTAATCCCCTTTCTCTGTGTTTGTGTTGATCTGCCGCCGCGATCAAAGAGGGCGATGGGTCAAGCATGGGATGAGAAATTGTACGGCGATGGTGTAATACCTCCAGAGGAATCCTACGCGTGAGGGGACTTTAGTACATAACAAATATAGGAGAAGACAGGAGCGGCATCTGCTGGTGAATCAAAAAGGAATAAAAAATCAATAAAACCAGTGCGTGCAAGGTCGGAAGGTGGAGATGAAATGAACGAAAAAATATCACCCAAATGCAAGTTGCCCATTTCTAAATTAAACCTGGATACCTTATTTACCCCTTAACCATAACTTTGTTGCCACCCAAGTAACAATTTAAACCTATTTTAGTCTTACAGCCCAAAGGCATTGTTTGCTCGTAAAATACTCTTTTATATCGAATATCCATTTCTGAGCCCAAGCTCATCTACACCCGGTGAAGAGAAAATTCACAAAAAATTCTAAACAAATTCAACAAATCCAAAACTTTTTTGCATGGAAGCTAATTTTGTGCGTGAGGTGCGCTCCAAATTTCAAAACATTTCGACATATGAGTAGCTCTCTACAAAAAGGACAAATCGGGTCAGAATAATGCATGAACAGTAAAAAAATTCACAGACCCTAAATTTGTCTTTTTTTACCAAGTGCTACCAAAAAGACAAAAGGCATCACACCGTTTGGCCTGGGCCGCACTCCCTGCCACCTGCCACTTATGGACGGCCGACTTGCCCCGCACCTTTAAGTGGCATTGGATTGCCGGCACCACCTCCCATGCCATCTTGGCTTCTGCCACTCTATCGTGCTTCTTCTCCAAAGAACCTTGGGAAATGCTAGCTGATAAACCAATGCAAAGTAGTAAGGAAAGGGAATATTGTACACTCAGGTACTTATCCGCTACAAAACACTCCAAAGTTTTATTTACAATGCAGATTGAAAATTTAAGGTGGCAAATCAGCAATGCACTACACGCTCCTGTGCTAATCTAATTCAATAAAATCACCAAAAACTGCAGGTTTGGCCTCCCTATCCAAAGCTACATTAAGGAGAAAAAGAGTTCAAGACCAACACGTTTGGAAAGTAAAGGGAATTGCAAACAGGATAAACGAGATTAATAAGAAAAATAGCTATCATATAGTGAAGGACGACCTACAAGGTAGAAAATACATATCAAATCCATGAAAGACTACCGGAGAAAATAAACAAATGTCATATGCATTTTCCTAAAGAGATACATTGTTGCAACATAATTCTCAAAAAAAGTAGTTAAAATCCATGAAAAGACTAAGGACTTAAAATGAGCCCCCCCCCCCCCCCGAACTACTATAACATGCTAGCTACAATGGAGCGAAAGTAAGAGGACTCGTGTTAGAACTTAGCAAGGCCAGCATGCCTAAAATAGAGCATATTTCTCTCAACATTGTCGAAACGTTCTCAGCTAGTATCCATGAGGGGTGAGACGAATAGGGTCACTTACAAATAATTGTCATTGGCTACTATTACAACACTAAGAAAGGAAAAAATTCATCACTCTGCATACAAAAGCAGAGGATAAGGTAGACCTTGGTTTCCTTTATTACCTGTATCACAGCACACCTTTTCCTGCTCCCGATGCATGCACTCTTTGATTTGCACCATTACTTGTGTTAAAGAAATATCTCATAAAAATACACCTTCACTCGGGCATATTGGAAAACATTTCATGTAACGTACTAAAGGATACTGATAATATGCATAAGTTATACTCCCTCCATTTGAAAATACTTGCCGTGGTTTTAGTTCGAATTTGAATTAAAGCCACGACAAGTATTTTGAAACTAAGGGAGTAGTAAGAGATACACTGCCTCAATAGCATAGCAGATCTTTATCCAAAAAAGGAATGGAATGCCCTAAAATTTGTAACACAAGCCGTCTCTCACAAAAAAAGTAGCACAAACCTTTTATTTGAAAGACACAAATGGTGTTCTCTCTAATAACAATTATACACTGCACAAGTTACATTCTTCAAAGAAATAATGTTATCACTTAATTAAACATAGAGGGTCCATAGCAGAAATGCTCACACATGTTGAGAACAAAATGCCATCAGTCCAAGACACCTCGCTCGATCTGTATAAAAACGCCATTTGGTAGTACATAGAAGCATGGCATGATCTATGAATCAACTTGATTCAATCCATGGTAAGGATGGACAAGCGTCTAAAGATATAGATACATCGAGATGACAATCTAGAATTTAGTACTAAACTCATTTAATCTTGTAGCTCAGGGAAGATTCAATGATGCAATTAGAAGCATACAATTGGCGTGCCAGAGAAGATAAAACTGACATGAAAGTAAGTGATTACCATGCTGCAATATTTCGAATAAACACTCCCAAGAACACTGAATTTGACCCAAGACCATCAACACACTTAATAGATAAGTAGTTGTCGCACTCGAATCAATATCCATGTACTCTTTCGATCATATTGCTATGTTACAGTTCATTTGTTTAAATGAACCATAATTCTTGAATCAATATTCATGTATTTTCTACTCGCCTAGCTACTAAGTAAACCAATCCCCTATATACAGAATATGTATTACTACATACCACAATGTGCAGATAGATGAATGGAGTTCATTTGTGATATGTCACTGTAAAGTTCAGGGGAAAATACATGTACTCTAAATACTTAAGGTAATTTTTTTCTCAAGAGAAAAGATATTAAAACAGCATGAGATCAGGGTGAACGTACCACACACTCAACCCAATCCGATGTAGCTCCATTCGTTGGATCATCGTTGCCGGCGACTTTGATGTGAAGCTGCAAAAACCACCGATGCCCAAATCAAGCAAGGATGATATCCAAACACCACCCGATCATCACAATTTTGACTGCAGAAACTTCTTCTTAGTGCTAATAATAATTTCCTGGAGTAACTAATCATTGTTCAAAGAGATAAACACCAGCCTCATAATCACATACACAGAATAATGATCCAGTTTTCCTAGCAAGATCTCATAATCTACATAATACATAATTTGCTGACAATTTGTATCAATGGAATAAACATGACTCCTTGTCATAACGTCTAGGATTCTATATGGTATAATCAAGGTCAAAATATGTGGAAGTAGAACAAATGATGCACCTACTAAGCACCATATACTTCACCACTGGTAGCCCCTCCTCCATACACAATTGCGTCAGAGAGGAGCAGAAACATAGATAGAAAAAAATACATATGAATAGGTACATATGAATAGGCAGAGGCACACACATACATTCTACATATCTTTTCGGAACTCAAGTTTGAGCTCTTCATGGTTTGTTCCTTTGTCTCGACCCACCAGACTTCAGAAAACACAATATGCGGAGAGATTTCAGCACACATTAGTTTTTTTTTCCTGGGCAATGGAACTGGAGTACTTCAGCTAACCGAATCAGCATGAGGCATGATGTGAAATGAGTTAGTGGTAGTTTTTCAGGTGAGAGGTGAGATGCTGACCATGCTCTCGAAGACGTCCTCACCAGCGACGCCCTTGGCCGACCTCGTCGTTTGAAGCATCCGGTACTTGTTCTTGGGGTCACGCATGCATTCCCACCAGCTTCACCCTAACCCAAAGATCCAATTTTGCATCACAAAATCTCGAGAAAGAATTACATAATTCATTGGATTGATTAATTTCTTCATGGGGCCGGAACCTGACCTCTCTCTTTCTGATCCTTTCTCCTTCAAGCGAGTTGAAGCTGTTGCTCCTCAACTCACGATGGTGAAGGGAGAGGGGGGGGGGGGGGGGGGCGGGGGGTGCAGCCCGCGGCAAGCCGACAACAGATCTTGTCGATGTCGAGGCAATTCTTGGGATCTCGATTGATGTTGCGTCGGGGAGGGGGTCGAGCGGCGGCGGCGGCGGTGGCGCAAGTTCTGGCCCCTATGTGCCTCGGATGTGATGGCAACGGCGGGGCACTGAGGACTCGCGGGCGTCTCCCGGGGCGCTGAGGAGTCGGCGTGGTCGGGCAGGGCGAGGAGATCATAGAGAAGAAGAGAACGGCAGCGCGAGGACGCGAGGAGTGTGCACGCGTCGGGAGGATTCCCTTAAAACTGGCAGGAATGGATACGATCGATGACGGTAATAAATAATGGTGAATGTTGGCCTAATTTACTATCATCATGCATGGAAACGAATCATCAAGAAAAAGAATATTTCCTATTAGTACGGTCATAGGAAGCTTCCTAATCTCTACTACCAAACTGTTCCGCCAAAACAGGAAGGAAAGTTATGGAGGTGATGCGGAAGGAAGCAAACGTTATGAAGATTAATTAATTTAGATTTGATACTTAGAGATTGATTATGATTGATTCTTTTACATAAAGACATTAATAAATAACTTGCATCAGCATCGAAAGTTCTAATCCGTTCAGTTTTTTTCGTTCTGTAAGAGGGTGACGTGAAACTAAACCGGTGGGGTGGAGGGAAGAGACGAAAATAAACCGGTTGAAAGTGATGGGACTATTCAATCAACTTGTCCATTGACAGTAAAGATGCAAACGCTCAGCTAATACCACTAGCATGAACGTGGTTACTCTGTGGAACCAAATTAAGCAACGGACAAGCTGTCTTAATTTGTAAGGGGAAAACCTGGTTCATACTCTCTGCCGACTTGAAGTGCATGTTGCTCACCGCGGACCGTCCACTGGCCAGGGCTGCCGCAGAGGCGCATCATCAGGGCTGACTGCATGGGCTGACATGGGCGCGTCCGCCAAGCGATAGCTTGATAAGGACTCCTCGTCCATGGGAAACCATGCAGCGCGCAGACATAGTCGTCTTCTCTCGATGGTAGGACAGCCGCTGGGCGAGCTGAAGCGACTAGCCGAAGCCGAGGCAACTGTTGTGATTCGCCCGCGAATTGATCACATCAAAGTAGGGGTCAATAGCTCATGTACGACATATTTCATGTGAATTGGAAGGGGTGCGACGTTGTTCGAGCGAATGGCTCTAGTGTGACACATTTGAGCCCGTAAATAGCCCAGGCACAACATGGCCCTTAATCTCAATTGATGCCCTCGTTAGCTATTAGGGGTTGGACCCACCACTTATCCACGTATGTGCGGGACCCATCACTTGTCCACGTAAGAGCGGGATCCACCTCTCCGCAGCTAGAAGAGACGAGCGCCCATGCCCGTCCGCCCGCCGCCGCCCATTGCTTCGACTTTCCCCAATCTTTCTCTTCTCCGGCGACCTAGCGCAGATGTCTAGCTCCTCCGCCACGCACTCAAAATGGCGACAATATGGTCCAGTGCCGCTCACAAGGTGCCCTGAGTGCCCATGCCCAGAGCTTCTTAAATGGTGGGTCAGTAAGACAGATGAGAATGGCAATCTTGGGCGCGAATTTGTGAAATGCTTGAGCAAAACAATGACAGGAAGGGGCAAGGTTATATCTCAGTTCTTAGACCATTATTCGCTATCGTTTGCTCCGATTTCTCTAGATTTACTTTTATCTCGTCGAATTTGGACTTTAGGGTTCATGTTGTTATTTTCAGATCCTGAAAAAATATACACATTTCGAGTGGATGGATGATTATATTGAAAGGATTCAGTTTGAGGGCCACATTGATTCGAGCCGGGCCGCAACCTGTGAGCTCAATTTTTTGGGAAGGGGGGAGGGGAATTGATGTGGAGAAATTTGGGGAGCTCGGATAGGCGAGGGGCGGGCAGAGTCCTGTCGATGCCGAGGTATGCGTGTGATGCTGAACTGCACGCCCAGTCCGAACTGAACGAGCAACTGAAGAAGATTAACAAACATCTAATGCAGATGATCGATTTGCAGAAGCAAGCAAATATCTGGGCAGGGGGTTTCTATTGTTGTATCATTGCTTCATTTTTATTTTACTTGTTGTTCATCCGTCATTGGGCATTTAGGCCTATCGGGGCAGATGACGCGATCTGTGCGCCATGCCAAGTTCATGCAACTGAATTGAAGCAGCAATTTAGAAAATTTCAGTGTTCATGCCCTTGTTTTTATTCTTCAATTAACAGAGTGCACACCAAATTTAGTTTCTAGTAAAAAAATCTGGGCTGCCGAATAGATGTTGGGCCATGAGAAAATAACCAGGCCCAAAGAGAAACAAGCCACCAGCGTAGGGGCACCAGCCCTTTTTTATAGCACAAAGGCACCCATGTTTAACGAAAAATGGTTCAGCTAAATAAAATGTTGCTTGGGCAAATAAACCTCTAACAAACATATACTTCTTGACTTGTTTTTACTTTGGCCAAATTTTTGTTGATGGAACAATGTAAATAAAAATGCGGCAAAATGCAAAGAGGTAGCACATGGCACATGTTTTACTTGGACCTGTTTTACTTGTGTTAGCTCATAGAAAATTTCACGAGTCAGTGTTTGTCCTTTTTACAGTCCACAAAAAATGTCAACTTAAATAAGTAGTAAGAACTCAATAATAGAAAGACACATAATATAGATAGTTCTGGCCAACCAATCCCATAGCGGGTACCCATAGTACGCTTACAACTTAAATAACATAACACAAAAATATAGATAGATAGATTTAGCTAAAAAACATAGATAGATAGATGGGTAGATCATCTAAACCCTGGCCGCTGCCTTCCTTGCTCCTCCTCGCTCCTCGTTTGGGCGGCCTTCACTGCTCCTCTGGTGGTGTTGTCGATGGGGTACGCCAAAGTGTGCATGCGCTCCGTGGTGGGGAAGATGTTGGTGTAGTCCGTGAAGATGTTGTGGGTGGTGAAAGCGATGAACTCGCAGCCACACCAGAACACGCGGCCGAGGAGGTAGAATGCGTCGAAGGGGTTGGTGATGTGGGCAAGGATAGCAACCACAACCCCGTTGTGGATGACCTCCTTGACTCTGTAGATCCTTGGAGATCCCCGGGGAGGTGGCGGTAGCCGTTCCCAAGGAAGAAGTTTGTGAACTCCCTTGCGGCCATGCACATTGACATTGCCCACACACGGAGTGTGTTCTCGATGTACATCCCAGTGGGGTAGAGCCTCTCTAGCATGGTGGGGCAAAGCGGTACGATGGCCCGGTGTACTGCATGGCTGCGGCGGCCTGGTTTTTGCATTGTTTGTGGTGAGAAGAAGAAGGACATATGCATATCGTAGAGGATGGGAGATGGATGACGGTGTGAGAGAAGAGGAAGATGGTAGGTGGCTTAAATATCCCTAGTGCAACGTGTTTTCTGACTGGTTTCACCGGGTGGAAGTAATGAGCGGGCGATGTTGGGTGGCATCGGGAGTGTGTCACGCGTGAGAAACCGAAGGCTACGACGTTTCAGCACACACGTCTGTGCCGTCGGTCCGGTGGTGCACGCCTGCTCGTTCTTCTATACGTGTGCCGCCCGTGCATGAATGCATAGTAGGCTGCTTGTTCGCATGCATGGCAATGTAGCCTGCTGGCTTGGGCGGCTAGATGGAGGCATGGTCTGGTCCAAAGGTCCAATGGGGGGCTTCTTTACCACAACCGAACAACGCGCATGCATGGCAGCAGCCCACCCTTGAGCGCAGAACAAACAAAGCGCAAAAAAAACAGGCGTTTTCAAATCCAGCCAATCACAGCGCCGAACTAGCTTCAAGCGGATCATTTACGTGGCACTACAGGCTCATCCACACTATTCGATGCGCAACGATCCAAAAGTCATAAATGATTAGGAGGAGTGATCCAGCGTTCTCGAATATGGTCACTCGGAGCGCCTCACTCGGATCGTTGACATTGCCCTAGCACCCGATCCACACCGTCCATTCACAGATATCCAACGGACCAGAAGGATGCGGGGTTTTGGCTAGGTTTGATGGATTTTGAAGGGCTTATGAGGGGTTCTTAAGGGGTTATAAGGGCTAGGGTTGACCATAACTCATTTAAAAAAATCAAAAAACTATGACACTTGCACCCATCATCGTTTTATATTACTAGGTTGCTAGGAAAAAAACCTGGTCTACGGGTATATTCATGAAAAAAACCTTCACAAAACCTAGCTACCACGAACGAAGTTTTGTGGGATTCAGGTTAGGGTTTAGGGTTAAGCATGTCATAGTTTATCCAAATGATGCAATATTGGGCATAGACCCTATATTTGCGCACTATAAGTCAAGTTTTTTGTTTTTGGGTCATTTAGAGAGGGTCAGAAAAACATGCTTGCAAATGGGGTCTTTATCCTAGTTTTGGAGCTCTTTTGGAGCACATTTTCCATGACTAGTGTTTCACTCAACAAAAAGTCATCGGATTGATCACCTAGCATGCATAATATTTGAGAAAGCACTATAACATCAATACCCAAACTAAAAAGCTTCAAATTTTAATATTGGCTCAAATTTGAAATTCAGCGGGTTACAAATACCCATCAAAGTAAAAATATCATTACACAAATTCAGGAAAGTTTTTTACACAAATACATGCATGTTTTTTTTATTCAGAAAAGAACAATATTTCATTTCTACTTCTTCTTACACTCGATTTCTTCTTTTTCTTGGCACTTGTTGGTCCTACGATGGGTACGACACCCAGTTCACTCGAGCTCTTGGTTTTCTTTACTCAACCATCTAGGATGGCTTTAGTTGGCACCACAACATCTAAATGAGGCTTAGTTTGCACAACATTAACTACATCAGCTTGACTTTGTAACACACATAGTTTTAGTTTGCACATCAGCCGCATCAACTTCAGTTCTAGTTTGCACCACATCCTGCTCATTTTGCTCATTTTACCCCACATCCAAATCTTGCTCATTGTGCACTTCATCGGAATGTTGCTCATTTTGCACCCCAACATCATCCAAGTTTGGCTCATTTTGCACCACAACATCATCCAATGGCTCATCTTGCGCCACAACATCATCCAAGTTTGGCTCATCTTGCACCACAACATCATCCAACATAGGTTCATCTTGCACCACAAAATCGAAGTCTAGTTCAGTGTGCACACTTTGACCAAAACTTCTCCTTTTTTACAGCCATTGATTCTTGCCTTTTTGATTGCCCAACAATCTTCAACAACAAGGGGTTGACCTCCACGCTTCCTCCAGGAATATAATGCTTGTAATTTGGCTAATAATTAAAAACAACATCCAAATAAAAAACACAAACATAAACATACTTTGGCCTTTCAGGAGTGAAATGATATTTTCGAGATCCTTTTCAGTGCCCAAGGTCCTGGCACAACTTGCATCCAGTTTTTTTTTACCTTTTTGGCTTTGCATCCTTCTTCCCCTTCATCTTCTTACTACTCCCACCTTTCTCAACCCATGCCTTGAATCTACTCTCTTTAGTCCTGCCAGCCTTTCTTTTTGGTAGGGCAGGACACATGGAAAATTAAGTTTCCACTTCAATCCACTGAGACTGATCTGTAAGTGCTGGAATTGGAGTTGCATATGCAACCTTGAATCTTGCCACCGAG
This sequence comes from Triticum aestivum, assembly GCF_018294505.1. NCBI lineage: Eukaryota > Viridiplantae > Streptophyta > Magnoliopsida > Poales > Poaceae > Triticum > Triticum aestivum. The sequence goes on from NC_057807.1 coordinate 14,600,547, forward strand.
TAATATTAATGCAAATATGGGGGCATGTTTATCTTGGGTTGGGAGACCAAGAAAAGCATGGCATGGTCACAAGGTTTGCCGGTGTGTTACCACTCGACGCAAGTGTAGTCATGCAACTCAGTGTTAACAACATGCCTCCTTCCAGTCTTGGTATCTATAACTTCAGCACCCCACAATGAAGATTTTTGAACAAACAAATGTGTAAGATTTCTGCTCCCGTTCACCAGCTATTGTATCAATGCAGGAAGGTTATCCCCTTGCAGACAATCACCAATCCTTCTTCTCAATTCCCACATGCGCATGATCATGATCCTAATTTGGTCAACCATGTCAAGTTATTTAACTGCTTTATCTTGTTGTTAAAACTTTCTACCAAGTTATTGTTGATGTGATCACACTTGATGTCAGTGTTAAATCCTAACCTGTACCACAATAGAGAATGATAGGTGTTCAACCATGGACAAAACTCAATGCATTCTCCTTTTATCTTATCAAGTGGATATGAATGTGTTTGTTTGGTGTAAGATCTTGCTGCTAGCCACATATGGACGAAACACTCCCTCTACTCACAATGAGGAAAAACATTCTTCACTGCATTTTCTAGCCCTTAACATGCATCTGTGTATACTACCAAAGGTGACCTGGCCCAATGCATCTTTTCAACTGCATCATGAACCATGTCCATGAAACCTTTGTCTGTGACTGAAACAAACCAATAGCAACTAGGAACATCCAATTGTGTCCATCTAAAGCATTGCATGCTGCCAACTAATCATTCCATTTACCAGTAAAAAAAGATGAGTCTATGCTCAAATATGGACGACACACTGCTTGCAAGCCATCTATGCAAGGCTATAAAGCCATAAAGAACTTGGAGAGAAGAACTCTACCAACCTCTGTTACCTTAGTATCTATCTCCACAACACTGCCAGGTGACCTCTTCTCCACCTCTACTTTGAAGTTACAAAGCATCCTAAAAGTTTTTCCCAATCACCATATAATTCTTTCATTGCCCTCTGTTTTGCTTTCCACACTTTGGTATACTTCACCTTAACGGGGTACTGCTTTTCCAAGTCCAATTTAAGTTTCTTTACAGTAGTGTTCGTTTTTTGGCAAATTGGAGTGATATTTTCTGCAATCCAAAGTTGTGTTGTCATGGTTGATACTCTATATGAACTTGTAATACAAGTATGTGGGTTTGGGTTTTGATTAACCCTGATGGTACTTCCATAAGGTTGAATTCTAGAAGATATGTACCACTTGCAAGGCCTGACGCTTCATCAAAACATGTGCACCTTCCATACAATTTCTTTCTACCAGTCCACATAGTCCTGGCATCAAACTCATGTTTGACTGCATAAGTCTTGAAACACATCCTAAACTCCTTCATGCTTGGGAACAACTTGCTTACTTCAATAACAGGATTTTCTTTGTCATACACACTTACAAGCTCATCATCATGTGCATCATCTATATCATCTGTAGCATCTTTCATCAGCTGCCCATCCACATCTTCACAAGCATCTACGCTACCATCATTAGGCAATCTCGATTCACCCCTCTCTTCCACATCTTGATCATCTATTGGATCTACTGGCATGCCAAAAAAAATTGTCCATCTTAGTGTCAGCCATTGGTGCAATGACCAAATCAGTAATTTCTTCTAATTGTATTGAATTCCAATCAACACAAACAACCCTTACAGCACCATCACAACCCTCTTCTGCATCTTGATCAGCCCCCTCTATTACTGACACTTCACCCGTACACATGGGCATTATCTGTCTCCGTCTGTGTGAAGCCCAATCATCATCTACCATCTGCAATGCCAACTTTGAGGGCACATACCCAACCTTAGAATTTGATTTCAAATCAACGAGCTCTGCATGAAAGGTAGTATGTTTGCTTGCCCAACTGTCTTGCCAATCGATTTAATCAACCATCTCTTCACCATTCTCAATTCTCACATACTCACCCTTCCAATTATCAAACCGTAAACATGCCACCTCTTGCTCTAGATCCCAAAAAAAGCTTTCCCCAATTTTCTCCACAACATTCTTCATGGTCATCTCTTCCATGCTCTGTATTTCTAGTGGATCAATCTCCTCAAATTCAACCTCCTATTTCACAATTGTATCTATCTCTCTATGTCTCGCACACTACAATCAACTAGCTTTGCTTTAGATGGTAAGAATTCAACACTGAATTCGAAGGTCGAGCAACATTGCCCCTGTTTATCAATGGCGGGCACTATGAGGCAGTGAAAGTGGACGAGGCACACATCACAGGGTTGAAGAGGTTGGACAGGGTGATTACCTGGTCGATGTTGTCTCTCGTGGCTCCATCTCGTTCAGCCCAACGCCGCCCCGCCGCCGTTCCCCACTCCAACCCACCTCCACAATCTGGATCCCTTGGAAAACATGGGAAAACAAAGGTTCACTTGGTCAGATCTAACTCAAGACGAAGGGGAATTGTGCCGAATACACTCACCGCATACGCAGCTGCGACCGTGAATGAAAGCTCTGTCGCTGTCGCCGTCGCCAACGAGAACGAAGAAGAGAGCAACAACCAGAAGCAGGGGAGAAGCACATGTTCTGTCAGGCGGGGAATCGATGCACTGCCAGGTGGGACCCACCAACAAATGCACTGATTAGTTTGATCCCCTGTTTTTACCATAACCGCAGTCCCGTTGACGACCGGACCCGTGTTTTAACCAACTGGTTGTATTGGGGCTAATATTACCATGTAAGACGGAACACACACGCTATTTCTGGCAACAACATCGCACTACTTCCAATTCACATGAAATGTGTCGCACATGAGCTATTGAACCTCAAAGTAGACAATGAATATGCACACAAAAAGAACTGATAGCCAATGTCCCACCTCTATGTCGAGCAAGTCCCATAGGCCAACGTGGTGCCAGCTTCTCCACCTCCTCCACTACCCGTGGTGCATGTGCCTGTGGTCGCTGCACTGCCCGTGACCTAGTTCATCATTGTTGACTACAACGACGATGATCATGATGACGTGGCCATTGTCAGCCCAACACCACAGTCGAGTACGACCACCATGCCCATCAATCTAGTGCCAGTCGTGTTGGGGAACATAGTAATTTCAAAAAAAATTGTACGCACACGCAAGATCATGGTGATGAATAGCAACGAGAGGGGAGAGTGTGTCCACGTACCCTCGTAGATCGAAAGCGGAAGCGTTAGCACAACGCGGTTGATGTAGTCGTATGTCTTCACAGACCGACCGATCAAGCACCAAAAACACGGCACCTCCGAGTTCTTGCACACGTTCAACTCGATGACGTCCCTCGAACTCCGATCCAGCCGAGTGTCGAGGGAGAGTTCCATCAGCACGACGGCGTGGTGACGCTGATGATGTTCTACTGACGCAGGGCTTCGCCTAAGCACTGCTACAATATTATCGAGGTGGAATATGGTGGAGGGGGGGCACCGCACACATCTAATAGATCTCAAGGATCAATTATTGTTGTGTCTAGAGGTGCCCCCTGCCCCTGTATATAAAGGAGCAAAGGGGAGAGGGTGGCCGGCCAGGAGGGGGCGCGCCAGGAGGAGTCCTAGTCCCACCAGGAGTAGGACTACCTCCTTTCCTTGTCCAAGTAGGAGAGGGGGAAGGAAGGGAGAGAGGGGAGGAAGGAAAGGGGGGGCGTCGCCCCCCCTCCTTGTCCTATTCGTACTAGAGGGGGAGGGGGCGCGCAGCCTGCCCTGGCCGCCCCTCCTCTTCTCCACTTTGGGCCCTTGAGGCCCATTAACCCCCCGGGGGGGTCCGGTAACCCCCCGATACTCTGGTATATATCCGATAACCCCTGGAACCATTCTGATGTCTGAATATAGTCGTCCAATATATCAATCTTCATGTCTCGGCCATTTTCAGACTCCTCGTCATGTCCGTGATCACATCCGAGACTCCGAACAACCTTCAGTACATCAAAACTCATAAACTCGTAATATAACCGTCATCAAAACTTTAAGCGTGCGGACCCTACCGGTTCAAGAACTATGTAGACATGACTGAGACACGTCTCCGGTCAATAACCAATAGCGGAACCTGGATGCTCATATTGGCTCCTACATATTCTACGAAGATATTTATTGTTCAAACTGCATAACAACATGCGTGGTTCCCTTTGTCATCGATATGTTACTTGCCCGATATTCGATCGTCGGTATCTCAATACCTAGTTCAATCTCGTTACCGGCAAGTCTCTTTACTCATTATATAATGCATCATTCCGTAACTAACTCATTAGCTACGTTGCTTGCAAGGCTTATAGTGATGTGCATTACCGAGAGGGCCCAGAGATACCTCCGACGGAGTGACAAAACCTAATCTTGAAATACGCCAACTCAACATGTACCTTTGGAGACAACCGTAGAGCTCATTTTTAATCACCCAGTTATGTTGTGACATTTGGTAGCACACAAAGTGTTCCTCCGATAAACGGGAGTTGCATAATCTCATAGTTGTAGGAACATGTATAAGTCATGAAGAAAGCAATAGCAACATACTAAACGATCAAGTGCTAAGCTAACGGAATGGGTCAAGTCAATCACATCATTCTCCTAATGATGTGATCCCTTTAATCAAATGACAACTCATGTCTATGGTCAGGAAACATAACCATCTTTGATCAATGAGCTAGTCAAGTAGAGGCATACTAGTGACACTATGTTTGTCTATGTATTCACACATGTATTATGTTTCCGGTTAATACAATTCTAGCTTGAATAATAAACATTTATCATGATATAAGGAAATAAATAATAACTTTATTATTGCCTCTAGGGCATATTTCCTTCAGTCTCCCACTTGCACTAGAGTCAATAATCTAGATTACACAGTAATGATTCTAATACCCATGGAGCCTTGGTGCTGATCATGTTTTGCTCGTGGAAGAGGCATAGTCAACGGGTCTGCAACATTCAGATCCGTATGTATCTGGCAAATCTCTATGTCTCCCACCTGGACTTTGTCCCGGATGGAATTCAAGCGTCTCTTGATGTGCTTGGTCCTCTTGTGAAATCTGGATTCCTTTGCCAAGGCAATTACACCAGTATTGTCACAGAAGATCTTCATTGGTCCCGATGCACTAGGTATGACACCTAGATCGGATATGAACTCCTTCATCCAGACTCCTTCATTTGCTGCTTCCGAAGCAGCTATGTACTCTGCTTCACATGTAGATCCCTCCACGACGCTTTGTTTAGAACTGCACCAACTGACAGCTCCACCGTTCAATATAAACACGTATCCGGTTTGCGATTTAGAATCATCCGGATCAGTGTCAAAGCTTGCATCGACGTAACCATTATGCGACTAGCTCTTTGTCACCTCCTAAAACGAGAAACATATCCTTAGTCCTTTTCAGGTATTTCAGGATATTCTTGACTGTTGTCCAGTGATCCACTCCTGGATACTTTGGTACCTCCCTGCTAAACTTATTGCTAAGCACACATCAGGTCTGGTACATAGCATTGCATACATGATAGACCCTATGGCTGAAGCATAGGGAACATCATTCATTTTCTCTCTATCTTCTGCTGTGGTCGGGCATTGAGTCTGACTCAACTTCACACCTTGTAATACAGGCAAGAGCCCTTTCTTTGCTTGATCCATTTTGAACTTTTTCAAAACATTATCAAGGTATGTGCTTTGTGAAAGTCCAATTAAGCTTCTTGATATATCTCTATAGATCTTGATGCCTAATATGTAAGCAGCTTCACCGAGGTATTTCATTGAAAAACTTTTATTCAAGTATCCTTTTATGCTATCCAGAAATTCTATATCATTTCCAATCAACAATATGTCGTCTACATATAATATCAGAAATGCAACAGAGCTCCCACTCACTTTGTTGTAAATACAGGCTTCTCCAAAAGTTTGTATAAAACCATATGCTTTCATCACACTATCAAAGCGTTTATTCCAACTCCAAGAGGCTTGCACCAGTTCATAAATGGATCGCTGGAGCTTGCACACTTTGTTAGCACCTTTTGGATCGACAAAACCATCTGGTTGCTTCATATACAACTCTTCTTCTAGAAATCCATTCAGGAATGCAGTTTTGACATCCATTTGCCATATTTCATAATCATAAAATACGGCAATTGCTAACATGATTCTGACAGACTTAAGCATCGCTACAGGTGAGAAAGTCTGATCGTAGTCAACCCCTTGAACTTGTCAAAAACCTTTTGCATCAAGTCGAGCTTTGTAGACAGTAATATTACCATCAGCGTCAGTCTTCTTCTTGAAGATCCATTTATTCTCGATGGCTTGCCGATCATCGGGCATGTCAACCAAAGTCCATAATTTGTTCTCATACATGGATCCCATCTCAGATTTCATGGCCTCAAGCCATTTTGCGGAATCTGGGCTCATCATTGCTTCCTCATAGTTCGTAGGTTCGCCATGGTCAAGTAACATGACCTCCAGAATAGGATTACCGTACCACTCTGGTGCGGATCTTACTCTGGATGTCCTACAAGGTTCAGTAGTAACTTTATCTGAAGTTTCATGATAATTATCTTTAGCTTCCTCACTAATTGGTGCAGTCGTCACAGGAACTGGTTTCTGCGATCAATTACTTTCCAATAAGGGAGCAGGTACAATTACCTCATCAAGTTCTAGTTTCCTCCCACTCACTTCTTTTGAGAGAAATTACTTCTCTAGAAAGGATCTGAATTTAGCAACAAAAGTCTTGCCTTCAGATCTGTGATAGAAGGTGTACCCAATAGTCTTCTTTGGGTATCCTATGAAGACACATTTCTCCGATTTGGTTTCAAGTTTATCTGGTTGAAGTTCTTCACATAAGCATCGCAGCCCCAAACTTTAAGAAACGACAACTTTGGTTTCTTGCCAAACCACGGTTCATAAGGAGTCGTCTCAATGGATTTTGATGGTGCCCTATTTAACGTGAATGCGGCCGTCTCTAAAGCATAACACCAAAATGATAGCAGTAAATCAGTAAGAGACATCATAGATCGCACCATATCTAGTAAAGTGCGATTACGACGTTCGGACACACCATTACGTTGTGGTGTTCCGGGTGGCGTGAGTTGCGAAACTATTCCGCATTGTTTCAAATGTAAACCAAACTCGTAACTCAAATATTCTCCTCCACGATCAGAACGTAGAAACTTTTTTTCTTGTTATGATGATTTTCCACTTCACTCTGAAATTCTTTGAACTTTTCATATGTTTCAGACTTATGTTTCATCAAGTAGATATACCCATATCTACTTAAATCATCTGTGAACACTACTGGAATCAGGGATTTTGCCGTCTGCCAGATCTTTGTCGTCTGCTTGTGGACGGCAAAGAAGGTCTTTGCCATCAGCTACCAAACAACAGATGGCAAAGAACTGGTAGACGGCAAAGAAGGTCTTTGCCAATTGTCATTTCTTTGCCGTCAGCTGGCAGATGGCAAAGAATCTTTGCCATCTGTCAGCGGACAGCAAAGAGGTGCCACCGGATGCCTGTATACTGCAACGGTCCAACCCCACTCTTTGCCTTCTGCTCGCGGACGGCAAAGATTCTTTGCCATTTGCTAGCGGACGGCAAAGAGGGGGCTATCTTTTTTTTGCGGTAGAAACAAACCGTTGCCCCACCTCCTCTATCTCTATCCCCTCTCTCTCCGCCCCTATCTCTCTGCCCCACCCCTCTCTCTCTCTCCCGCTCGTCTCTCCCTCTCCCTCCCGCGAGAAGCTACGCCGGCCGATTCCGGCGGGATTCGACGACGCCCGCCCCACAGCCGAGAGCCTCCCGACCCCTCCTTCCTCGACCCCGCGCCACTGCGCCCCCTTGCCTCCGCCCGCCGGTGCGTGCTGCCACCTCACCGGACCCCAGGAGCCCCGCCGCCTCGTGCTGCCGCCTGCGCCGCGTCATGCGCCGCCACCTCCCCACAAGCTCGCCGCCCCGCCGCGGAAGCCTCGTCGCCGGTCGCCCCAACCTCGAGATCCGACGCCGCCATGGGAGCCGAGCACCGAGCTCCTCTGCGCCCCGCCCGCCATGGGAGATCTGAGGCCGGCCGGGAGGTGGGGATGGGGCGCCGGTGGGCCCCGGGGATCTGCGCGGTGGCGCTGCTCTGGCTCGCCGCGGCCGCAGCCGAAGATCCCGATCCCGACGAGCTCGAGCGCGCGTGTGTCCCGCTCCTCCGCCCTGTTTTTTCTGTGCCTGCTCGCTTGCTCTGTCTGTGGCTCAGTACTGTCGATTGCGTTGCCTGTGCTCCGCAGTTCCTGCAATGCTAATTCTGTTTGCAGTCTCGTTGTTCTTCAGTCCCCACCGTGTCTTGTATTTGGACGAGCTCATGCTAATATGTGGTTGGTACACTACCTGCGCAAGGTCATTTTGATACTGATACTTGTGGTCCTGCTTATGCCCTTTGCAGCAGATGGCAAAGAGGCATGCCATGCTCTTTTGTTCAATTTAGAGGCCATGCCCTTTTGCTCAATTTAGAGGGCATACGCTTGTGCCAAATCTATCATTCATCGCTTCTGAACATTCCACCTTTAATCTTTGCTTCTGTAAAACCGGCCTTTCTTCTATTGAATGGGGTGTTTGCTTGCTGTGCGGGAAAGGTGGCTCATTCATCGCTGATTTGGCATGTGCAACCAAAGTGGACAAACCACATTTAGGTTCAGTCGATGTGAGGATCCTCCGGCGGTGCTGGATGTGCCGTGGCGCGGTGGTGCCCCTGGGTGGCGCCTTCGTGCTGCGGTGCCCCTGGTTGGCGCCTTCGTGCCCGTGCTCTCGCTGGCGCCGCCGTTGTGGTGCTCTCTGGCAAGCTCCGACTTGTTGTGGTGGTGTTGGTTGTGATGTTGGTCACACCATAGTGATGGTGTGGCTGCATCCTACTTCGGCTACAACTCCTCTTGGTGAGCTTGTCCTTGCTCCCCTCCTGATCTCTCTAACGCATAGCTGTAGCATTTGATCTTGTTGGATGTGAGGCTCTATTAGCTGTGGTTAGCTGCTGTAGATAAGCATAAACTTGTATTGGAGCTCTATGTGATGGATTCTTGCTGTGTCAAGGTTTTGGTCAGTGACCATCTATGTGTATTTGTGAAGCATATATACTCCTGTACTGCTCTGTTCTGTGTATTTGATCCTGGAGTTGTTACTTTGGTCAGTTACTTTACTCATGAACAAATACTCACTTGTTCGTAGTTATTTTAGTTCTAATACTGATATGAACAGATACCACTTGGTTTGGCTATTCCTATTTGTCTCTTTCTAATGGCCTATGAACAGATGCTATACTTGGTTTTGGCTGTTACATTCCTAGTCTTCTACTGATAAGATAGATACTACATCTGATTTGGGTAGTGATGCTGGTCTGAGCCCCTTTCTCTTAGGCTTAATTTACATGTGGCTATCCCTATGCTGTGATGAACTAGCCTTGGCACTTCCAGGCTGTCTGAGCACATAATCCCTCAAGTATACCTTGAGGTCTTCTGTACCTCTCCTTAATGGTTACCTCTTCTAAGCTGCGTGTGGCTGGATGTGTTGGGACTTGGTCTGGTTGGCTGGTTGTGATGTATATCTCCTCCTGGAGCTTTGTTTTTGGCGTTGCACCTTGGCATGTACCTATTATCACTCTACAAAACTGACTGTGGTGATGAAGTCTAATCTTTGGCTTTAATCACTAGTTTTTAGTTGGCTTGATTCCTGGAGCTAGTACTGATAGTGGTCTTTGTGTTGGCATTTAACTAACTACTAATTCTGGTGGCTTCTTGATTGGGTCCTTGGCTGGTTCTCTCCTTTGGCTCTTTGGTATTGGTTTACTCTATTTGGCTTTCTAATTAAGATCACTTTGAAAATCAGGATCTTAACTAAGATTATCTTGATCTCAAGTACTGGTTCCTACAGCATTGCATTTCACCAAGTGAAATGCTACATTTCTACTCCTAACCCATTCTCTCTTTCTTAGTGTTTTTGTTATGCAGGTTGGAAGAAAAGAAGAAGATCCAGAGAAGATCTTAGTAATAAGATAGTTTTTAAGAAAATAGATATTTAGTTTTAGATCATTCCTTGTAATATTTGTTGGATATGTGTTCATGTATAGGTGTTGGATATATATGTGTTCATGACTATATATTGATAACATGTGTTGGATATATATGTGTTCATGAGTATTGGTAATATGTGTTGGATATGCTATATTGGTCATATATATATATATATATCTGTGTGTGTGTGTGTGTGTTTGATTTTCTACGAAAATGAATTGATATAAGAAGAAACATAATTAATGCCTATTTGGTCTCTTTGCCATCTGCCAGCAGATGGCAAAGAGCCTGCAGTCTTTGCCGTCTGCCAGCAAAGGGAAAGAGCCATGCCCTTTGCCGTCTGCCAGCAGATGGCAAAGAGCCATGCCCTTTGCCATCAGCCGCTGATGGCAAAGGCCCCTTTGCCGTCAGCCACCAAAAGCAGACGACAAAGTAGCTCTTTACCGGACCTTTCTTTGCCGTCCACTTTTGCCATCCATGGCAGACGGCAAAGACCTTTGCCGTCCGCCATTCATGCCTTTGCCGTCCGCCTTGGCTGATGGCAAAGTAGCTGATTCCTGTAGTGGTAGGTGAGAAAATAACGATACCCGCCGCGAGCCTCAATGTTCATTGGACCACATACATCAGTATGTATGATTTCCAACAAATCTGTTGCTCGCTCCATAGTTTCGGAGAACGGTGTTTTAGTCATCTTGCCCATGAGGCACGGTTCAAAAGTACCAAGTGATTCATAATCAAGTGATTCCAGAAGCCCATCAGTATGGAGTTTCTTCATGCGCTTTACACCAATATGACCCAGACGGCAGTGCCACAAATAAGTTGTACTATGATTATCCACTGCATCTTTTGGTTTCAACATTGTGAATATGTGTATCACTACTATTGAGATTTAGTAAAAATAGACAACACTTCAAGGGTGCATGACCATAAAAGATATTACTCATATAAATAGAACAACCATTATTCTCTGATTTAAATGTATAACCGTTTCGCATCAAACAAGATCCAGATATAATGTTCATGCTTAACGCTGGCACCAAATAACAATTATTTAGGTCTAAAACTAATACCGAAGGTAGACGTAGAGGTAGCGTGCCGACGGCGATCACATCGACTTTGGAACCATTTCCCACGCGCATCGTCACCTCATCCTTAGCCATTCTTTGGTTAATCCGTAGTCCCTGTTTTGAGTTGCAAATATTAGCAACGGAACCAGTATCAAATACCCAGGTGCTACTACGAGCATTAGTAAGGTACACATCAATAACATGTATATCACATATACCTTTGTTCACCTTGCCATCCTTCTTATCTGCCAAATACTTGGGGCAGTTCCGCTTCCAGTGACCAGTCTGTTTGCAGTAGAAGCACTCAGTCTCAGGCTTAGGTCTAGATTTGGGTTTCTTCTCTTGAGTAGCAACTTGTTTTCCGTTCTTCTTGAAGTTCCCCTTCTTCTTCCCTTTACCCTGTTTCCTGAAACTGGTGGTCTTATTTACCATCAACACTTGATGCTCCTTTTTGATTTCTACCTCCGTAGCTTTTAGCATTGCGAAAATCTCGGGAACAGTCTTGTTCATCCCTTGAATATTATACTTCATCATGAAGCTCTTGTAGCTTGGTGGCAGTGATTGAAGAATTCTGTCGATGACACTATCATCAGGAAGATTAACTCCCAGTTGAATCAAGTGATTGCAATACCCATACATTTTGAGTATATGCTCACTGACAGAACTATTCTCCTCCATCTTGCAGCTATAGAATTTACTGGAGACTTCATATCTCTCAATCCGGGCATTTGCTTGAAATATTAACTTCAACTCCTTGAACATTTCATATGCTCCATGACGTTCAAAACATCGTTGAAGTCCCGATTCTAAGCCGTAAAGCATGGCACACTGAACTATCGAGTAGTCACCAACTTTTCTCTGCCAGACGTTCTTAACATCGCCAGTTGCATCTACAGCAGGCCTGGCACCCAGCGGTGCTTCCAGGACGTAATTCTTCTCTGCAGCAATGAACATAATCCTCAACTTATGGACCCAGTCCGTGTAATTTCTACCATCATCTTTCAACTTAGCTTTCTCAAGGAACACATTAAAATTCAACGGAACAACAGCATGAGCCATCTATCTACAACAAACATAGACAAGCAAAATACTATCAGGTACTAAGTTCATGATAAATTTAAGTTCAATTAATCATATTACTTAAGAACTCCCACTTAGATAGACATCCCTCTAATCATCTAAGTGATCACGTGATCCAAATCAACTAAACCATGTCTGATCATCACGTGAGATGGAGTAGTTTTCAATGGTGAACATCACTATGTTGATCATATCTACTATATGATTCACGCTTGACCTTTCGGTCTCAGTGTTCCGAGGCCATATCTGTATATGCTAGGCTCATCAAGTTTAACCTGAGTATTCCGCGTGTGCAACTGTTTTGCACTCGTTGTATTTGAACGTAGAGCCTATCACACCCGATGATCACGTGGTGCCTCAGCACGAAGAACTTTCACAACGGTGCATACTCAGGGAGAACACTTATACCTTCAAATTTAGTGAGAGAACATCTTATAATGTTAGCGTCAATCAAAGCAAAATAAGATGCATAAACGATAAACATCACATGCAATCAATATAAGTGATATGATATGGCTACTGGGTGTAAACCGCCCAGGAGGGGCCGGATTACACTCATAAGGAGTCCTGTACAAGGGCCCATGAAGATGAAGGCTATGGTGCTTTAACTATGGAGGCTTAGAGGCCCAGAGCCCAATGGCGGATTAGGGCCCATAGTAGTAAACCGCCATACATGTATAACTTGTATTGTAAGTTAAGGAGAGGAAGAAACTGAGCCAGACACTTGTATGAGCTGGCCTCGGGATTCTGTAGAATGGCCGGGCGTCAACCTGTGTATATATAGGGACGACCCGGCGGCGGTTTAGGGACAAGAAATAACAACTCGAGAGATAGGTCAAGCGGATTCGCTCCTTGCTCAACGAGTTCAATCAATCCCACAACAACTAGATCGTAGGCTTTTACCTTCACTGCAAGGGGCCGAACCAGTATAAACTCCCCGTGTCCTTTGTTCCGGTTTAACCCCTTCAAGCTAATCTCCTTGCGATGGCTCCACGACTAAGTCCTTTTGTTAGGACATCTGACGTGATATTTCCATGACAGTTGGCGCCCACCGTGGGGCTATCACACGATGGTTTTGAGATCTTGAAGGGCAACTTTGAGGGACTCAAAGGGTACGCGGTTGGCCGGATGAACAAGAGTCGTCGCGGCAAGCTCTACATCAACAACGTAGGCTGGGGCCCCGAGGCCGGCTCAATTGAGTATGGGTACCGGGTCCCCTTCGGAGGAATTCATGTCTTCATCGGCAAGATCGGCGAACCGGGCCCTGAGTCGGACATCTGCACCGAACTCGTCGAGACGGCTCAGTGTGCGAGCCCTGCCCGAGTTCAGCCTGCCATGAAGCGGGCGTTCGTAGGATGCATCCACAGTACTGAATCTGAACCGGTATCTGATGGTGAGATGGCTATCTACTCCGACGGCAGATCATCTACCGGAGAGACTGAGTCGATGTATCAAGTTGAGGGTAACCTGTTTGGGGGTTATTCCGATGGCGGCAGTATTCCGGAATCCTTTGAACCGCCAAACAGGGTTGCGATCTTCATGACCGGTACACAGCCAACTTTGCAAAATTCCACTGCAGCAGCGATGAATTCCGGATCGGCAGCCGGGGCAAGTGGCCCCGCGCACCGGCCGGCTCAAGTTCTTTCTGGTTTATTGGACGTCTGGTCAACGCTGTTGACCACGGCAGTTACCCCGGAGACTCATGATCGGAATAATGCGGAGGTTGCCAAGCTGAAGGACCAGGATGACTGAAGAGCGGTCCGCTTTAGATGCTCAGTCACAGCAGATCCAGGCGTAGAATTACCGGCTTATGTTGGATCAGGACACATCAAACGAAGTATTGCGGAGGAGGCCTCAGTCTCGCCTGCCGACTGATTACAATGCGATGAATCTCTTCAGTACACCAGGAGCAGGGACCATCAATCTGGCAGCTTTAAACCGGACTGCAGCGCCAAGGACCGGAACATCGGATCAGCCACGGATGATGGGCCCGCCTCGATGAACAGATAACCCGGTGCAGTACACAACACCCCCGCCGGGTCACTTTTCCACCCCTTTGGATAACATGATCGCTGCGGCATCCCAGTTGGCAGCTATTCCAATGGAGGGTGAGTCACCAGCAGCGGTTGAGACGCGGAGGGCCAAGGATCTTCTTCAGACCGCCATGGTGCAGCAGCAGGCCTATTCCTACAGCCGAGACAGAATTCACTCAACCCCTCGCCCGAGGAAGAGCTACAACAGGCACATGGATGAACCGGCTGTATCTAGTAGTGTGCGGAACTGTGACGCCCCTCGAAGGCCAAATCCGGCGCGTGATGGTGCAAATGCTCAGGACGTGGTGGATAATGGCAGAGCATGAAGGGAGGCCACATTAGCGGCACAGTACGCGGGTCATCATCAACCTGCCCCGGTTCAACCAGCGGCATCAATAGAAAGAGGACTTGCCTTCAGTTCCGGGGGAGTGCCGTGTCTCACCCCGGCTCTACGCAATGTGCGGTTACCCAAGGATTTCAAGGGCCCGCGTAAGGTGCCTAACTACACCACCGATTTACCCCCGAGTCATGGGTTGAGAGCTACGAGATGGGTATGGAGATGCTGTAAGTGGATGAAGCGGCATGTGCAAAATACTTTACCATGATGTTGGAAGGAACAGTTCGCACTTGGTTAAAGAGCCTGCCCGCTAACTCCATCGGGTCATGGGACCAATTGAAGGCCCGGTTTATAGCAAACTTCAAGGATACGTGCAAACAACCCATGTCCATTGTGGATCTGGCTGCTTGTGTTCAAGGAGAGAATGAGTCAACAACTCATTGGGTGCGCCGGGTTTCAGAAATCCTGCATTCATCGGACCGCATCAATGCTGATACAGCGATCGTGACATTGGAGGGTAATTGCCGGTTTAAGTTGCTGAAGATGAAGTTGGGACGGCTCAAGCACCGCTTCAATGATATGGGAACACTCATGGCAGACATAGAAGGGAAAGAAGAATGCTAGTACAAAAGGACAGCATAACCAGGCGAGCCACGGGACCAATGGTAAGCGTAAAGTGGATAATTCGGATTTTGTGGCTAACACCAATGTGCAGGGCAATGCACAACATCGTAAGGGTAAACCGCCCCAGCGCGGTGGAGGCATGAATCTGGAGCGCCTGTTAAACCAGCCCTACCCAAAGCACGGAACGAAGGAGGTTTCGGTCACACACCTCTGGAAGGATTGCTTCATTATGAAGGAGTTCAAAAATTCTGATCTCTTCCGGTATGACCAGGGTCTGTCTGTCGGTTCAGGTCGAGGATTTCTTGGGCCGGGTTACGGCATCGGCGGTTCAAACTCTGGATTTCAGAATAATCAGGGCAACTAGAACAACCAAGGTGGTCAAAACCAGCAGAACAATCAGGGGAATCAGCAGCAATCAGGTTATCAGAGTAACCCGAAGTAGTTGAATGGTGGGCAGTATCATGTCTTCACAAGAGGGCAGTTAACGCTGTTGAACCGGCAGTACCTCGTTACCTGCGTTAGTTCGAGCATCCCATTGTGTGGAGCAGGGAGGATCATCCGCCCCGGATTGATACTCCGGGTCATCTGGCTTTGGTGGTGGCACCTCAGGTCGGGGGTTATAAGTTCACCAAGGTACTCATGGATGGGGGGAGCAGCAGCATCCTGTATTATGATACCTTCCGTCGCATGGGATTGACGGATAAGAATCTTAAGCCGTCGAACACTATTTTTCACGGTGTAGTACCAGGTAAATCGGCATATCAAGTTGGCAAGATAGCTTTGGAAGTTGTGTTTGGTGATGAGCATGATTCTAGGTCAGAAACGTTGTCCTTTGAAGTGGTGAAAATCCAGAGCCCATATCACGCCCTGTTTGGACGGCCGGCCTATGCAAAGTTCCTGGCAAGGCCCTGTTATATTTACTTGTAGCTCAAAATGCCGGGTCATAAGGGGACCATCACGGTTCACGGGAGTCTTAAGATTGCTTTGGACTGTGAAGAGGGTGATGCGGCCTATGCTGAATCAGTTTGTGCAACAGAAGAGTTGAACTTCTACAAGGACAATGTTGATCCGGTAGATATGACTCCTCTGAAGAAGCCCACCACAGAGCATGACCCGACTCTGAAGTTTAAACCGGCTAATGAAACTAAATTGGTTGATTTTTTTTCCCGGCGATTGATCTAAACAGTTTAGTATCAGCACCACTCTGGATCCGAAATAGGAAAGCGCGCTCATCGAGTTCATCCGTGAGAACCGGGACATCTTTGCATGGAAAACTTCTGATATGCCAGGTATACCGAGGGAACTCGCTGAGCACAATCTGAATATTGATCCTAAGTTTAAACCGGTTAAGCAATTTCTCCGCCGCTTCAATGAAGAAAGGCGCAAGGCTATTGGTGAGGAGGTAGCCCGGCTCTTAGCAGTAGGGTTTAGAATTGATGTTTTTCATCCAGAGTGGCTGGCTAATCCGGTGCTAGTGCTTAAGAAAAATGGCACTTGGCGAATGTATGTGGATTACACAGACTTGAACAAGGCTTGTCCGGCTGATCCTTTTTCTCTCCCTCGTATTGATCAGATCATTGATGCTATGGAGGGTTGTGAGCGTTTGAGTTTTTTGGATGCTTATTCCGGATATCATCAGATCAAGATGACAGTTAAGGACCAGGAGAAGACAATCTTTATCACTCCCTTTGGAGCCTTCTGCTATGTATCTATGCCTTTTGGGCTCAAGAGTGCCCAGGCGACTTACCAGTGATGTGTGCAGAATTGTCTTCATACTCAGATTGGGCACAATGTTCATGCTTATGTGGATGATATTGTGGTAAAATCCAAGAAGAAGGAGACATTGATAGATGACCTCAAGGAGACCTTCGACAACATTCGGGTTTATAAGATGATGCTTAATCCGGACAAGTGCGTCTTCGGTGTTCTGGCAGGCAAACTCTTGGGTTTTCTAGTATCTAACAGGGGCATTGAGGCTAATCCGAAAAAGATCAAGGCTATTACGTCTCTGGCTAAACCGCGTGTATCAATGATGTTCAACGGCTGGCGGGTCATATTACGGCTCTAAGCCGGTTTATCAGCAGATTGGGAGAGAATGTGATCCCCCTCTATCAGATGTTGAAGAAGACAGAAAATTTTGTCTGGAGTGATGCTGCTAATGCGGCGTTTGAGGATTTAAAGAGGCAGTTGGATGAACCGCCGGTTCTTGCGGCTCCGGTTGATAAGGAGCCGCTGTTGTTATACGTGGCTGCTAATGCTCGGGCAGTCGGCGTAGCCATTGTGGTGGAACGCAAGGAGGCTAGGAAGGAATATCCGGTTCAAAGGCCGGTTTATTATTATCAGTGAAGTGCTAATTGAGTCAAAGCAAAGATATCCGCATTGGCAGAAGCTAGTGTATGGGGTTTTCATGGCAAGTTGGAAGCTTAAATAGTACTTTCAGGGCCATCCCATCACATTGGTCAGTTCTGCTCCTTTGGGGGATATAACCCAGAACAGGGCGGCAACTGGCCGGGTTACTAAGTGGGCTATTGAGCTTGGACCACATGGTTTCAAATACATGCCTCGCACAACCATCAAGTCTCAGGCTCTTGTGGATTTCATCAATGACTGGACAGAGTTGCAGGCACCAGAAGACAAACCGGACAACACGTACTGGACTATCCACTTTGACGGGTCCAGACAATTGGAGGGCTCGGGGGTTGGAGTTGACCTTACTTCCCCTCGAGTTGATAAAATTCGTCATGTTCTCCGCTTAATGTTTCCCTGTACTAACAATGCAATTGAGTACGAGGCCTTACTCCATGGTCTTCGAGTGGCTAAGGAAATGAACTTAAGCCGGGTACGATGCTTTGGAGAATCCGATCTAGTGGCTCAGCAAGTTTCAGGTACTTGGGATTTCAAGGATCCACTCATGGCGGCTTACCGACGCGAAGTGGATATTATGGCTGGTTATTTCAAGGGTTATCAGGTTGAGCACATTGATCAGTGCAACAATGAAGCAGCAGATGCTTTGAGCCGACTGGGATCTCAATGTAAATCGGTACCTCCCAATACCTTTTTGGATGTCCTGCATAACCCGTCGGTTAAGTTGCCTACAGAGGAGGATTTAGCTATTCCTGATCCGGAGGCACAGTTGATGGCCGCTTTACATGTAATTCCGGATTGGACGGTTCCATATTTAGCGTATATGAATCGAGGCGAGTTACCAGAAGATGAAGTTCTGGCCAGACAGATAGTCCGGCGATCAAAGTCCATGGTTATTCACAATGGCGAGTTGCATCATTGCAGCCTCTCAGGCGTGTTCCAGCGCTGTGTTTCTCCCGAGGAGGGCCACGAGATTTTGCGTGAGATCCATGAAGGAGATTGTGGTCACCACGCCAGTTCAAAATCATTGGTTGCTAAAGCTTTTCGTCATGGTTTCTACTGGCTAACGACTCATGTTGATGCTGAAGACGTGGTAAAGCGGTGTGATGCTTGTCAGAAATTCTCTCGACGAGCTCAGGTTCCGGCTCAGGAGCTACAGATGATTCCAATCACTTGGCCGTTTGCTACTTGGGGGCTTGATATGGTAGGGCCTTTTAAGAGATCCAAGGATAAGAAGACCCACCTGTTGGTGGCGGTTGAGAAGTTTACTAAATGGGTTGAAGCGGAGCCCGTAAGCAAGTGTGATGCAGCCACGGCGGTTCAATTCATCAAAAAGGTGATCTTCCGTTTTGGTTTTCCACACAACATCATCACAGATAATGGGACAAACCTTTCCAAAGATGAGATGGAGGAATTTTGTCAATGAGAGCACATCCGGCCTGATGTGTCGTCCGTGGCTCACCCCCAGTCCAATGGTCAAGCTGAGAGAGCTAATCAGGAAATCTTGAAGGGTATCAAGCCTCGGCTTATGGTTCCTTTGAAATGGACGCCGGGTTGTTGGGTGGAGGAGTTACCATCTGTGTTATGGAGCATAAACACCACCCCAAATCGGTCTACTGGTTATACACCTTTCTTCATGGTTTACGGGGCAGAGGCAGTCCTCCCAAGTGATATTCATCATGACTCGCCCCGGGTTGCCAATTATGTTGAAGCGGACAATGAGCAAGCACGTCAAGAAGCGTTGGACCTGTTAGATGAAAAGTGGGACATGGCGTTGGCTCGTTTGGCGGTTTATCAGCAAGACCTGCGGTGTTATCACAGCCGCCAGGTTAAAACAAGAACCTTTCAAGAAGGCGACTTAGTGCTCCGGCTCATCCAGGATCAGACCGATATGCACAAGTTATCCTCACCTTGGGAACTACCTCATCGACATTCGAGAGCACAAATACTCACGCAAATCGGAGGAGGAGACCCGTCAGCCGTGGAATATAGCTCATCTTCGGCCTTACTACACCTGAGCCATAGGCTCTTCTTATGTATATATTTTGACAATGTATATATTATGATCAATATAATAAATCGGCATCCTTGCTATAAGCAGGGTCTCTGCTGTTTTTTCCAATATCTTCAGATTACATGGGGGCTTCAGCTGACAAAGCGGAGTTCTACCCATTAATCCGGCTATCACGCCACAATACAGCTTGGGAGCTTCACACCGAAGGGGCCAAAGAGAGTCTGGTTGCTATGCACAGCTCAAACATAGGCACCCATTGAGCATAGCTCACAAAGTTACTTGGGGGCTCTTTGTGCACTGCAACAAAGAGTTTGAAAGGACCCTTGTAATATGCTATCAAGCACGGCTTGGAAGCCTGGTGTATTCACCTAAAACCCCGGGTTAACCTGCCTTTATCAAGTAAGCCACTCCTATCCATGTAATACTGGCATGACCCGCCGAACGTTTGACAAGTCAATCTTATACAGACTCTGAACTTGTCAAAGTTAAAACGATGATTGGTTAGTTGGAGGCCCATCTTGAAAGGCTTTGCAAAATGGTTTAACTCAGCGGCCTGGCAGCCCATGAAAAGCCTCGAATTTGGGCCTGGCAGCCCTTGAAAAGCCTCGACTACACAGTTTTATTTGCCTTTGTCAAGATTTGTTCTTCGATGAATTTTTTTTGAACCAGCGTATATTGACCCGACATGGCTATCAGTCATCATATTAACCCGGTGTTTGTTAACCTGGCTTGGCTTTCAGCTACAAGTTGTCAGACCACATTCAATTCTAAACCGGTGTTTCTTAACCCGGTCTGGAGTTGACTATAAGTCGCCAGGATGATCATCCGGCGTTTATCATAGCCCGGCATGACTTATTATGCACCAGTACAACATGGTGGGAGTTATCAACACTCAAGATTTGGGTTATCACCCTTACTACGCAAGTTAGTAAACCAACGGTGTGGTTCATCTCACAGGTATGATATATTTCATATGTTATTGCTTTACAGCCTTGGTTATAAAAACTCTGGTTCTGTATTGGATATCATAACCCGTCCGGCGGTAAACCGCCAGGACACATTTAAGTTTTCCAAATGCAGAAGGCAGGATTTTCTGAAAAGTACAAAGGCATATGAGCAAGCATAGCAACAATCATAAATGATTGCAGTGTCATGTAGCAGTGCACGATGGCACAAGATCAAAGTATTTCAACTAGCCTATTACAAGGCGTTTTGATGCCCCAAAACAATAAGTGTTTGTTGCATCAACTAAAGTCTGCGAAGCTACAACCGGCTGCCGGATTATGACTCGTTGCCAGGCTGACGAGAAGTTGATGGATCATCTTGCGCCGGTTCAACCTCCTCCTCCCCACACAGTGGCTGGAAGTCAAGGGTGGCCCAGTCAATCCGGGTTAAAGCTTGGAAGACAGCTTCGTCACTTATAAGATTGGACGGTTCAACGTCAGGGGCATAGGTGTGCTTACGAATTGGCGGGATAAGATTCTGCACTTCCTTCACAGCTGCATCAACCCGTCTGTTGTCTGCATCATAGCTGGACCAATGAACAGACAAGTCAACCTCGTCGGCCAATTGGCTTGCCAGCGGGCGCATCTCCTTTGTCAGGGCTTTGAGGGCTTCACTATCAAATTCTGACCCATCCTCTTGTTCGCCAGGATAGCCCTTTGCGATATCTGCCGGATCAGGATCCGCAATCCAAGCTTTGGCCCGAGTCAGTGCTGTTAAAGCGCCAGCCCTTGCAGTGGATTGCTTTACCTCTTCTATCTGGGCAGTGGTCATAGATAATTTGGCCAGTGTATCTTTGATCAAGGTTGGAGCCGGTTTGTTGTCTGAGGCCGCATAGATAACTCGTTGAGCGCCGCTATACAATTGTTCTATCAGTGTATAAGATGCCTTCAACTTCATCCGCATATCCCAGCCCAGATGAGCAACACGACTACCTGCAATGGTTCAAGAATTTGTTGTTAAAACCAGCAACATCAAAGATGTTTAAGAACGGTTCTTACAAAACAATACTTACCAAATATTGCAGAAGTCATAGCATTGACTTGATGCTTTAGCCCAGTTAGCTCTTCCGCCACCGGTTTAAGAGCTGCTTCGGCATCTTCAGCCCGCTTTAACAGAGCAGCCTTCTCGGTTTCCCAGTCCGCCCGCTCGCTTTTGAAACCATCCTTTAATTGCTCCATGATAGTTAAAGCGCCTTTCAATTCATCTTTGGCCTTGGAGGTTTCAGCTTGCTGGGATTTGATATTCTCTTGAAGATCGATAATTTGGGAATCTTTGTTCCTTATGTCAGCCTGCAAAAGATAGATGATGAAGATGTTAATATTTTTCTCAAAGTCCCAAGCATATAACAAGTTATGCACTTGGCACTTGGGGGCTAGTGCAGATTCCTTCTATTTTGACTGCTATTTAAAGTCCCAAGACTCAATACAAGTATTAATATTGGCACTTGGGGGCTAATGTATAATTGATCAGAAAAATCAAAGGTGAAGGAATTCAACAAGGACAAGTTTTGAACAGAAACTAAACTGGCCCTTGGGGGCTACACAGTTGATGTCTTTTTTATCCAAACTCCCGGTTCATCTTGAAGAGATAAACCGGCCCTTGGGTGCTACAGTGGAGTTGATATATAGTATAAAGAACATTTATAAAGGGTTTGGAATTGAAGTTACCTCATAGCGTTCCTTCATCAAGTTGACTAAACCGGCCTCATAGTCACGGCTTGTATATAGGCGGTTTAGAAATCCGGAATGGAGCTCCTAAGCACTAAGATGAGCACAACTTGACAAATCGGTGTTCCATTTGCTTTTCTCCACATCAGCAAATTTGTCCTTGGCACTATGTTTGGATAAAGCAACTGGGTTGCCAGGGACAATGTGACCAGTACCAGTGATAACAACATCATCATCGCCACCTTTGGACGGGCTTGGCGGATTGTCAGCATTCCTGGCCTGGCTTGGCTGATTGTCAGTATTCTTGGCTGGGCTTGGCAGATCTACGTCCTTGGATGGGCTTGGCGGATCAGTATGAGGACTAGCTGGGTTAACCTCTGGCGGATCAATGCAAGTGTCCTGACCTTCTGGTATGGGATCATCCATGGCAATATCGGCATCTCCACCAGCACCTTCTGAGGTCCTCTCCGGTTCAAACTCCTAAGTGGGAGCATTTGTTTTCGCCTTCTTGCTGAGACGGGCTTTGGCGCTACAAAAATAGCAAAACAAAGGTTAATATGATAAACTGGCGCAAGAAGGCAAAGCTAAAAATCATAGTACTTACCCAGGGACGGTCTTGAGGGGAGGTATTTGTGTGGTTGATGATTCTCCGGAAGAATACTTGGAAGTGACCTGATAATTCGAATCAGACGGATTAAGTGGGTATCGGAAGCAACCCACCAAGGGATAAGATTTATTAGAAGAACAAGAGACCTCTGGACGACGCTTCCGGTTTGGGGTGTCTGGTAAAACGGAGGAAGTAACTTGCTGGCCACTGTGCCGGGTTGTGCCACGACCTTCATGTTGCTGTGTCTTCAAAGAAAATTGTGGATCCAAATGAGCAAGAGGATGTGAGCGTTTTACTTTCCGGACTGCGCGGCAAACTTTTTGTATTGGCACATGATCTGAATCGGAGGAAAAGGAGATTACCTCTACATGGTCAGCACGGCTGGCTTTCGCATCATCCTGATAATGGTCATTGTCAATAAGATGTATGAAAAATGAACCAAGGGAGTCAAGTTCTACCTCTGACTCTGAGTTGTCAACATCTTCGGGCGGATCAGAGGACTCAGTGGTTTTCTTCTTTGCTAACTTCTTTGTGGCCTTGCTCTTCGCACGAGGAGCTCTCGCCGTTTTGTCTTGGGGTTTTGCCGGTTTGTCTTGAGTCTTCTTCTTCCAGAATGGATCTTTGGCCTATAGGAATAAACAGAAGGCTATCAAAATGTGTTAAAAGGAGGACGGATTAAAAACAGAAGGATAAAACTCTTACAGCTGGCGGTTTGAGTTTGACATAAAAGGGACGCAACCCGATTTTGCTGCATTCAGAGATCGGTTCATCCAGCATCTTCTTCACGGACTCAGTGACCTCATCGTCAGTCATCTGTATTTTAGTGTGCCATTGAGGATCTTTAACATCCCCGGTGTATTCATGCATTAATCTGGTGCGGCGGCTTAAGGGCAGGATACCCCATGAAACCCAACAACGGACAAGGTCAACGCCAGTTAAACCGTGTGCTAGGAAAGCCCGGAGCTTTGCAAGTTGTGGTGCATATGTTTGTCGTTCTCTGGTAGTAAGCCACTGAGGCAGTGGATGTTCATTGCTGAGTCGGTGAGCACGGTAACCCAGCAAAGAAGTTTCATCAGCAGGCGCAGTGTTCCGACAGTAGAACCACGTTTGATTCCAATCCTTTGGGTGGCTGTGATGTTTGGCATGAGGAAAATTGACTTTTTTTTATCGACACTCCGCCAAGTTCAGTATTGGGGCCGTTAGAAAATTCAGTACGGCGGTTCAAATGGAAGAAGTCTCTGAAAAGTTCAATAGTCGGTTCTTCTTGCAGATAAACTTCACAAAAGACTTGGAAGTTGCAAATATTGCACACGGAATTCGGTCCAATAGCTTGAGGGTGGAGTTGGAAGCTGGCAAGCACATCGCGGAAAAACTTTGATCCGAGAGGGCTAAAACCCCAGTCCAGGTGCTGCATAAACACAACCACTTCTCCATCTTGAGGTTTAGGAGGGTTCTCAGTGCCAGGGACTCGCCAATGAATGATTTCCTTCTTGGCTAAAGCACCAGTCAAAACGTACCCAGTAAGCTGCTCTTCTATGATCCGGGAAGGAACCCAGTTGCAAGAAGCGAATTGTTTGGCCATTTTTTAAGACAAACTGTAAAGGAAGGGCAAATGCCAGTTCACAATTCAAGGTTGATGCGCATAAACCGGTGATAAACCGAGGGATTTAATCAGAGCATGTATGCACGTTAAGCCGGATACTGGTGCTCAAGTCAAGATAGCGGTTTACGTGAGGGCTAATGGTACCTGGCGGATTGTCATTTTCTACAGGTTAAACCGCCTATAATGGTTTGGAGGAAAACGGATCTGAAAATTGCTAAGTGCTACGCAAACAGGTTCTACAAGTTGACATAATAATTACGGATCTAGTGCAGTTCAGGAAAAGGAATAAATTCAAAGCCTAAAGTGGCGATAGCAGAACAACAAGATGCAGATGGGATCTATTCATAGGTGAAAGGACGCTATGGTGAGGAAAAGTAAACTATAGTTTCGGCCGCACAAGAAAGTTATTAAGTTCATCAGGATACAAGAGGTAGTAAGAGAAAGCAGTAAACACCGATGAACACCGATGGACACTGATGAAGGCATGAAACCCTAATGCAGATCTAGGGTTGAAGAAAGAAGGCTTACCATCTTCGCAAGATTGGCGGAGAACGGCCGAGGTTCTCTGGTACGTTCAAGTCGATGCAACGGCCAAGGATGATGCAACACTTGAAGGTAGAGGGCGGCAGCGAAGCTTTCGGGCTTAAGCATCGAGAGGAGGAAAAAGAGGCGCAGAAGGGGAAAAGGGAAAGACCCCTAGGCCTATTTATAAGGCGAATGGATAAGCAGGCAAACACGGGGATCGGGGAGCTCGAAGCGGAAAATGGGGCACAGTTGTTGCCTCGATCTTCAGAAATTAATTCATAAAGGAAGGTATTTATGAGTTTTTTACGCAGATGATGTCATGACGATTTGCTGCAGTTTTAGAAGATGATGTCATGGCGGTTTACCAAGCTCGTATGGAAGTGACGTCATGGTGGTTTACAAGGACTATAGGAGGATGTTCAAGAAGAATTTTTCTAAAGTGTTGAAGATTGACAAAAACAAGTTCAACTCAATTTGGGGCCTAATGTTGGGGATATTACTACTGGATGTAAACCGCCCAGGAGGGGCCGGATTACACTCATAAGGAGTCCTATACAAGGGCCCATGAAAAAGAAGGCTATGGCACTTTAACTATGGAGGCTTAGAGGCCCAGAGCCCAATGGCGGATTAGAGCCCATAGTAGTAAACCGCCATACATGTATAACTTGTATTGTAAGTTAGGGAGAGGAACAAACCGAGCAGGACACTTGTATGAGCCGGCCTCGGGATTCTGTAGACCAGACGGGCGGCAACCTGTGTATATATAGGGACGACCCGACGGCGGTTAAGGGATAAGGAACAACAACTCAAGAGATAGGTAAAGCGGATTCGCTCCTTGCTCATCGAGTTCAATCAATCCCACAACAACTGGATCGTAGGCTTTTACCTTCACCGCAAGGTGCCAAACCAATATAAACTCCCCGTGTCCTTTGTTCCGATTTAACCCCTTCAAGCTAATCTTGTTGCGATGGCTCCACGACTAAGTCCTTTTGTTAGGACATCTGACATGATATTTCCACGACAATCACCATCGTCACTGGCGCGACACCTTGATCTTCATCGTAGCATTGTTGTCGTTTCGCCACCTATTGCTTCTACGACTATCGCTACCGCTTAGTGATAAAGTAAAGCAATTATAGGGCGATTGCATTGCATACAATAAAGTGACAACCATATGGCTCCTGCCAGTTGCCGATAACTCGGTTACAAAACATGATCATCTCATACAATAAAATATAGCATCATGTCTTGACCATATCACATCATAACATGCCCTGCAAAAACAAGTTAGACGTCCTTTACTTTGTTGTTGCAAGTTTTACGTGGCTGCTACGGGCTGAGCAAGAACCGTTCTTACCTACGCATCAAAACCACAACGATAGTTCGTCAAGTTAGTGATGTTTTAACCTTCTCAAGGACAGGGCGTAGCCACACCCGGTTCAACTAAAGTTGGAGAAACTAACACCCGCCAGCCACCTATGTGCAAAGCACGTCGGTAGAACCAGTCTCGCGTAAGCGTACGCGTAATGTCGGTCCGGGCCGCTTCATCCAACAATACCGCCGAACCAAAGTATGACATGTTGGTAAGCAGTATGACTTGTATCGCCCACAACTCACTTGTGTTCTACTCGTGCATATAACATCTATGCATAAAACCTGGCTTTGATACCACTGTTGGGGAACGTAGTAATTTCAAAAAAATTCCTACGCACACACAAGATCATGGTGATGCATAGCAACGAGAGGGGAGAGTGTGTCCACGTACCCTCGTAGACCGAAAGCGGAAGCGTTAGCACAACGCGGTTGATGTAGTCGTATGTCTTCATGGCCCGACCGATCAAGCACCGAAAACATGGCACCTCTGAGTTCTTGCACACGTTCAACTCGATGACGTCCCTCGAACTCCGATCTAGCCGTGTGTCGAGGGAGAGTTCCGTCAACACGACGGCGTGGTGACAATGATGATGTTCTACCGACGCAGGGCTTCGCCTAAGCACTGCTACGATATTATCGAGGTGGAATATGGTGGAGGGGGCACCGCAACGGCTAATACATCCCAAGGATCAATTGTTGTTGTGTCTAGAGGTGCCGCCCTGCCCCCGTATATAAAGGAGCAAGGGGGAGGGGGCAACCGTCCAGGAGGATTCCTACTCCCACCGGGAGTAGGACTCTCTCCTTTCCTATCCAAGTAGGAGAGGGGGAAGGAAGGGAGAGAGAGGAGGAAGGAAAGGGGGCGCCGCCCCCCTCCTTGTCCTATTCGGACTAGAGGGGGAGGGGGCGAGCGGCCTGCCCTGACCGCCCCTCCTCTTCTCCACTTTGGGCCTATGAG
>NC_057807.1:14628087-14635272 GCF_018294505.1 Triticum aestivum
GGGGTTCCAGTAACTCGCCGGTACTCCGGTATATATCCGATAACCCCCGGAACCATTCAGGTGTCCGAATATAGTCGTCCAATATATCAATCTCATGTCTCGACCATTTTGAGACTCCTCGTCATGTCCGTCATCACATCCGGGACTCCGAACAACCTTCAGTACATCAAAACTCATAAACTCATAATATAATCGTCATGGAAACTTTAAGCATGCGGATCCTACGGGTTCGAGAACTATGTAGACATGACCGAGACACGTCTCCGGTCAATAAAAAATAGCAGAACCTGGTTGCTCATATTGGCTCCTACATATTCTACGAAGATCTTTATCTGTCAAACCGCATAACAACATACGTTGTTCCCTTTGTCATCGGTATGTTACTTGCCCGAGATTCGATCGTCGGTATCTCAATACCTAGTTCTATCACGTTACCGACAAGTCTCTTTACTCGTTATCTAATGCATCATTCCGTAACTAACTCATTAGCTACATTGCTTGCAAGGTTTATAGTGATGTGCATTACCGAGAGGGCCCAGAGATACCTCTCCGACAATCGGAGTGACAAAACCTAATCTTGAAATACGCCAACTCAACATGTACCTTTGGAGACACCTATAGAGCTCCTTTATAATCACCGAGTTACGTTGTGACGTTTGGTAGCACACAAAGTGTTCCTCTGGTAAACGGGAGTTGCATAATCTCATAGTTGTAGGAACATGTATAAGTCATGAAGAAAGCAATAGCAACATACTAAACGATCAACTGCTAAGCTAACGAAATGGGTCAAGTCAATCACATCATTCTCCTAATGATGTGATCCCCTTAATCAAATGGCAACTCATGTCTATGGTTAGGAAACACAACCATCTTTGATTAACGAGCTAGTCAAGTAGAGGCATACTAGTGACATTATGTTTGTCTATGTATTCACACATGTATTATGTTTCCGATTAATACAATTCTAGCATGAATAATAAACATTTATCATAATATAAGGAAATAAATAATAACTTTATTATTGCCTCTAGGGCATATTTCCTTCAAGCCGTCCACCACTCAGAGTGTCTGGCCCGCGCCACACCTGGCCACTTGGGTAGTAGTAAACTAAAGCTTCGGTATTAGTTTCAATTTCAGTTCTAGTTCCAGTTTTTAGTTTCAGTTTCAATATCAATTTTAGCTTTAGTATCAGTGTCAGTTTGAGCTACATTTGAGTTTTACTAAGCTTAAACAATGCCAATATTTGTAGTTCTATCGTTTAGTATCCTTTAATATGTATGTGTGAACAATGAATAGTTTGTTTTGTGAACTTAAGTTTGCGATGCAATGTACCTGTTTCCTAAAGTACTATAAATGTTTGCAAATGTACTTGTTAAAACACACTAAATTTAATCAGTGTACCAGTTTGCTAAAGTAATTCAGAACAAAAGTAGAATCGCATTTGACTCATCAAATATAGAGTACCAATCTAGGTAGATGAACAAAGCATGAGTTCAGTAGTTCAATAATGCAAAAACATAATTTCAGTACAACAATTTCATGAATCATCAAATTGCATTATAGGGTTGATTTCTTCTTTTATGCCTTTCTCATCAAATAAACCACAGCTCTCCATCCTTCCTTTTTTTCTTTTCTCGTCATCTAGCTTCCTCTTCGGTGACCTTATCTTCTCCTCCCTCCTTTTCTCTGTCCTCCTCTTTTGTACAACCATCTTCATATCTTTGATCTTTCTCCTCTGCCTTTGCAAAACATATTTGCTTCAACACTTCTAAGTGGCACATCACCATTGTCTCAGCATCCTCACCAACAAACAAGTCCTCATACTCTTCCTCTGATTGAAAACTAGATTCTGCCATCTCTTTCTGCCTCTTCTCTTCATATTCTTTTCTCAACTCTTTAGTCTCAAGAAAAGAAGGTCCTCATCACCAGTGAAGTCATCAAGTAGCACTTTTCATGTGAAATCAGATGAAAAAAAGATCTTGACAATTAGCTTGACTTAACTGAATTTCTTCCTCGACAGTTGTTCCATGGTCAGCAACAGCAGCTCCTTGCTCAGTAACAACAGGTCCATGCTCGGCAACATATGGAGTTGCTTCTATAAACCAATCAGGTTTGCTGTAACAATGCAATTCAACAGTCTGCCATGAATTTTATTCTTCAACCATGGTAGCAATTGTATTTTGATGTGGTAGTTCAATCATTTTCATCCTGCAGCCAACTTGATCATACCTGTCCAGTCTGCTTCTATAGTAGATGAAATCATCTCTACTTAATCCTAGTTGCACGAACACCTTCTTCAACTTATCAATAGTAACTGTGTCCAGACGCCAAGGAAAAGGACGAGGTTGAACACCAAACTCTTCAAGAACATGGCTAAAACTAAACATTTTGGACACCTAAGAATTATGTCCTTGATGCACGAGTAGGTGAAAGGTCTACTGCAGGACCAGATGTTGATGTTTTGAACGTCTGGCAAGCTCGATCTGATGACTACTCAATACTTCAGTGTGCCATTCTTTACGGGTTAAAACCGGGACTTCAAATACATTTTGAACGTCATGGAGCATATGAGATGTTCCAAGAGTTGAAGTTAATATTTCAAGAAAATGCCCGGGTTGAGAGATATGAAGTCTCCAACAGTTCTATAGCTGTAAGATGGAGGAGAACAGTTCTGTCATTGAACACATACTCAAAATGTTTGGGTATTACAATCACTTGACTCGGCTAGGAGTTGATCATCCAGTAGATTGTGTTATTGATAGAGTTCTTCAATCACTACCACCAAGCTATAAAGGCTACGTGATGAACTATAATATGCAAGGGATGAACAAAACAATTCCCGAGCTCTTCGCAATGGTTAACGTTGCGGAAGTAGAAATCAACAAGGAGCATCAAGTATTGATGGTTAACAAGACCACTAGTTTCAAGAAAAAGGGCAAGGGAAAGAAAGGGAACTTCAAGAAGAATGGCAAGCAAGTTCCCACTCCTAGGAAGAAGCCCAAAGCTGGACCCAAGCCTGAAACTTAGTGCTTCTACTGCAAAGGGACTGGTCACTGGAAGCGGAACTGCCCCAAGTATTTGGCGGATAAGAAGGATGGAAAAGTGAACAAAGTTATATTTTATATCCATGTTATTGATGTGTACCTTACTAATGCTCGTAGTAGCGCCTGGGTATTTGATAATGGTTCCGTTGCTCATATTTGTAACTTGAAACAGGAGCTACCGATTAAACAAAGATTGGCTAAGGACAAGGTGGCGATGCGTCGGGAATGGTTCCAAGGTCGATGTGATCATCGTCAGCATGCTACCTCTACATCTACCTTCGGGATTAGTTTTAGATCTGAATAATTGTTATTTGATGCCAACGTTGAGCATGAATATTATATCTGGATCTTGTTTAGTGCGAGACCGTTATTCATTTAAATCGGAGAATAATGGTTGTTCTATTTGTATGAGTAATATCTTTTATGGTCATGCACCCTTGAAGAGTGGTCTACTTCTATTGAATCTTGATTGTGGTGATACACATATTTATAATATTGATGCCAAAACATGCAAAGTTGATATTGATAGTGCAACATTTTTTGTGGCACTGCCATTTAGGTCATATTGGTGTAAAGCACATGAAGAAACTCCATGCAGATGGACTTTTGGAATCAATTGATTATGAATCATTTGATACTTGCATACCATGATGGGCAAGATAACTAACACTACTAGGGAAATGCTTAAAGATAAAAGTTTACCAGTAGCGCCTGTTTATGACCCCCCGCTACTAGTATTTACTAGTAGCGCTTGCAGATAACACGCTACTACTAATAAATAATAGCAGTGTTTGTTTGCTCGGGCCGCGCTACTGTTACATGGGCCGCATGGCAAAAACAGTAGCCTACTTACCTGTAGCATTTGTTTTGGACAGGCACTACAGCTGGTGGGCTTAGCAGTAGCCACTACTAGGGAAAAGGCTAGCAGCAGCGCGGGTTTTAGGTGTATCAGTAGCGTGGGCAGGGGCGCTACTAATAAGGCGCTACAGCTATTGCTTAGCAGTAGCGCAGGCCCGCACGCGCTACTGCTAGGACAAATAGCTGCAGCGTTTGTTCAAGCCCACGCTACTGCTACTGTAACTACTGGCAGCGTGTTTTCCGTCCATCGCTACTAGTATTCCTTTTTTATTTTTTTATTTTTAGTGTATTTATGCGCCATCGTACAAATATTAATTGGTACAATACCAGTTATGAGGTTTACATCATTATGTCCATAACAGTGTGTCAAATGAAGGTGGATTAGGTTCAAGTGGAGGCAATATGTGGTGCATGTCAAAAGTATACTACTAATCCAAACTTGATCTAGTTTGGACTAGTAGTACTTTCGATGTGCACCACATGTTGCCTCCCACTTGAATCTAATCCGCTAGCACAAGTTATTTAATCATCATCATAGTCATTACAACCAACAGTATTTATTTAATCACCACTAACACTAGCTAATAAAAATCATCATAGTCATTACCACCAACACTAGCTATTTTATCATCATAGTAATAGTGTAGCTCATCATCATCCTCAAACTCATTTATAGCTAGCTAATCACTCCTGCTGCTCTCTCTTAGGTAAAATAACATAAAACATGTATAGCTCTCCTCCTTGATCAAGTTGGAGCATGCAGATGAACCTGTCTCCTAATCGTGGGTAGCGCATCTGTTTGCTGCCCCCTAGTACTTCTCTGCGCTCCCCCATCACATATTTGGTCTAGTCTTGCACTATTAAGCATCCGTCACTAATCTTGAATGCACTAATGTAATCTGTAGGATATCTTGGCCGTAAGCTAATAATACTCATGGTACCTTTAGTCTCGATCCCATAAGGCATAACATTCATTGGGAGTCCCTGTTGAAGAACATCGTATGGCAACATACTTAGCAATGAAGTTTAGCTTCAAAAATAATGTATGGAAAAGATGCACTGAGGATAAATAGTACAAATCTTACCATCCTTCCTAAATAGATGTGACCGTAGTTCATTACGAACACTATTGGTCGCACATTTTCAGTACTAACATTTCTAAATGCAGGAAGAAAATTTGTCTTGACAGTATCAAGAGCCTCAAGCCATGAAACATAATGACTGGGCTCCTCGCAGTTGATTTCAGCCCCAGGACAGTATACGGTCCTGTCTACCAAGCGCTGGACATGTTTGCTTGCACCGAAATAAGCTGACAATACAAATTAGTTGTCAACTATTTTTGAATAAACAATATCAAAGACATAAATATGGTTGAGAAACTTACATAATGGTATAACTGGAGGTGTCTGCACATCGACCCAGATGTCGGTATTACCTTCATTATCATCTTCTGGACGAATATCAAAGGGGATAACCATATCAGGCTCAAATGCATAAGTCTTGCATAGTGCTCGCCATGTTTTGCATCCAAAATAGGTGTATTCGTCTGAATTGTATAATTTTGCGTGGAAAATATAACCATGCTCGGTCTTCAAGCCAACTTTCTTTTCCTCCCTAGTATGACTGAAACCTATCTTATCCAATACAAAAACTCTTGCATGGCAGGGGATACGCTAGTAGAATAGTAAAAAAATATAAGTTGAAGCAAATGAAGCAGATGTCATGCTTAATTACGAAAAAAGACTTGTCGTTGTGACTTACTGTATCCAGTTCGAAGTTCTCGTCCAGCTTGATGCTGAAGCGCCTATCAACATCTAGGAAGATTCCGTCGCACAGGCCGCGCTCGTCTTCGCAGTATTTGCAAATACCGAAATCCTTTTCGTTGTCAGACATTTCCTATGTTCATAGTTAAAATATTAATTGAAAATCGATCGAAGACAACTACCAGGATACTCAACACACAAATCCGGGGCACTCGATATTTCCTACATATTCTGGCACAAGTCATGCCAAAATTCATGGAAAAATCTGGCATGACCTTTGCTAAAATAGGACATATCGAGCGCCTGAAATTATCCGGAACGGAACTGAATCAACACTCCGGCAAAACATAGGCCACTCAGAGGTGTAACCTGCAAACATGACCGGCCACTTGGATATTGAGCAACACAAGATATACATTTCAAAATATCTTATAGGACTCAAATTAGCATGCATTCAATAAGCAAAAGTAAATCATCTCATGCGTCCGTACATCGTCGAATATTATCACTAATACATCATGAATAGTGTCATACATATAACATCACTAATACAACTAAAACCCTAGCACACGACGGGTATCGGCGCAGGCGGTGGACACCCACAGAGAAGGAACCATCATGGGATCATAGCTCAAGTGAGATCCCTGGAGAACCTGCCAGGTATTGGAGAACGACCTGTGCTCCAACGCAAACAAGTAGCGACGGACGTGCGCGTCCTCCTCACTGACACGGTGACGCACCACCTCCATGGATTACTCGAGCCTCAGGACCATCACTGGCCCACGCGACTGCCACCAAAGAAGGTTCGGGTCAACGATAGGCTGGCTCCTCACCAACCTGCGCCCCCCGGTAGGTAGTGCCTCCCAGTACCACCTCGGCGGAGCCCAGTCCCGGACATGGCCGATCTGGTCAAGCAGGTGTCGTCCTCCGCCGACTTGACGACGAGGATGCGGGATAGGCATCGTCCACGTCGAGGCGGAAAAAATTGCTTTAACTAAAAAATAGCAGCAAGTTCTTACTAACTAGTTCTATTAATTAAACTAGTTCTTACTAAAAATAAACTTACTATAAATAAAAATATTCTAGTACCTAAGTAGTACCTAGTTCTTACTAACTACTCTCTCCGTTCCGATTTACTCGTCGTGGTTTTAGTTCAAATTTGAACTAAAACCATGACGAGTAAATCGGAACGGAGGGAGTAATTAGTACCTAGGAACTACTGCCCTAATTGCCATATAAGTATCCATTTTTAACTAGGGTTCGTACTACCTAATTAAATAGGGTTAATACTAATTGTAATTAACTAACTAGCACTAAAAATAGCCTAGGGTTCATACTAACTAGCACTAAATAGCTAGGGTTCATACTAAGCAAACAAGAGGGATCGGAAGGGGAGAGTGCTTACAGAGGGTGGGGAGAGAGATGGGGTCCGGGGAGATGGCGGCACCTAGGCACGGCGTGGCGGGGTCGGGGGAGACGGCGGCGAGGCAGGGTCGGGGGAGACGGCGACGAGGCGGGTC
>NC_057807.1:14635766-14656590 GCF_018294505.1 Triticum aestivum
GTCATGGGAGACGGCGGCGAGGCGGAGGCGATGAGGGGGAGAAGAGAGAGTGGGGAATGTTGGGGGAGGAGGCAGATCAGGAGAGGGAATCAGGCCGCGCGGGGGGTTAGGAGAAAATAGCTATTACAGTAGCGTGGGGTCTCAAAATGCGCTGCTGCTAAAATACGTAGTAGTAGCGCTGTTTCTACAAAGGCGCTACTACTATACCTAGCACGTCGGGAACGGTGTGGCAATTATAGTAGTAGCGCGTTCTGCCCCTGCCACGCTACTGCTAAGCGTGTAACAGTAGCGCCGTTTTAGTAGACGCGCTACTGCTAAGTAGCAGTAGCGCCTCATTTTAACAAACGCTACTAGTAAGATTCTGTGTATAAGGTTTTCCCTAGTAGTGAGCGCTGGCCTCTAACCAGTGCTACTAGTAGAGGAAAAGAAAACCGGCCCGAGCGCCCCCGCACCCCCTCACTCTCACAATCGATCCCCTCTGCCCGATGCTGCTACCGCGGTTAGGGTTCATCCCCGGCTGCCTCACCCCCATCGACAGTGCCGTGCGCCGCCACCACGCACGGTCGCCTCTCGCCTCCTTCGACGCTCCAGCCCCGTAAGTCCCCCTCGATCTCCTCCTCCCTGCGCGCGCCACACTAGCTAGGCTCCAATCGATTTGCCATGGCGGCTCACCATGTTTTGGGATTTAGGGATTGCATGGTGGCTCCACGCTTCGATGCGAGATGTTCCAGGCTTGTTTCCTCACGTGATTGGGGAGAGAGTATAGAGAGGGGTTAGGTGAGAGAAGTAGAGGCTTTTTGTTGCTCACCGAAACTTAGGAGAGAGCAGAGAGAAGTAGCTAGAGAAGTAGAGGCTTTTAGCACATATAGTTGACACTTGGGTTTCAATTCTTGGTTGCTGCCCCTGGAGCAGTGGTGGCGGTGGCGGTGCCTAGTGTTCTGGGGTTTAGAGAGGGGTTCTTTCCTGACACTAGGGTTATGTGGTGAATGCTCCTTCTTTCATCTGAATGATGTTCATTGTGCCAGTTTTTCTTAAAGGTCTAAATGTCTTATCCTCGTGAGATACCCTATGTGTGAATTTGATCCACTAGCTTCTTTGTTGATGCATATAAAGATATGACCAAGAAGCCCTCACTGTTATGTGGTTTCATGGAAAAATCAATGCTTGATTCAATATTCTTTCAGGTTGAAGAGAGTATCTGTATGTGGTGATGCTCAACTTTCCAAGTTGTTATGGTGCGCATTTGAATATATGCTAACACCTGTTTCGAAAAAATGTTTATATTTTGTCTGAGTGTGCGATTGTTCTTCCATTGTATTACCTCTTAGTCCGGTGCTTATATTTTGTAGTAGAAAATGTTGGCTATATTTTTAGCCACTTGTGAATTCTGTTTCTGCAACTGAATCTTTGTACATAAACTTTGCTTCCTTGTTCTCCATAGGGGGCTTTGTCAATTTTGCAATGCTTCTTTAGGCAAAGGAGCAGGGTGTAAATAGACAAAGCCCCATATGTACCCAAATCGCTATCCATCTGTTGCTGTTAGTGAGCCCATTTTTGGTAAATTTCAGAAAAAGAAAACACAGATAGACAGAGAGTTGTATCTGATCGAAAAGGGGAGTGTTTGCCTTTTATAGTTTTAATTATTGTGCATCCGATGCCAAAGGTCGAATGGATGTTTACTTATTGTGTTTTGTGAATCTTGTGCCGTGCTGTTTTGGAAGATTCTAAGCTGGTTCAACTTTTGGATGTGGGAATAGATAAAGTGTTCCCCTGGATTCAACTACTTTTGCTTGTCTGCTGCGCAATAATGGCAATATGCCATTTATCTTATTATTAGGCCATGTTTAGGTTACATGATCTCTATTAGGTTATTGTCTGAACTGAACTACAATTTAATTGTTATTTTGGTTGCCATGTGAACCTCATGTATATTCTCTATGATGTGAACTTGATGTGTATATTATTCAAAACCTGATGTGTATTGAAAACTTTATGTTTACTTTTTGGATCGTTAATACTTTAATCATATTGCTTTAGGGAAATGGCGCCACCACCACCACCACCATGTCGACGGTGCAAGTCAAGGTGCGCCAGCAGCCTTGCAACTGGCATGTTGTTCGGCATCTACTTCGAGCCTAGTTTTCATCACGCGGCGGTAATAAATTATATGAAACTAGTAACTACTATTTTGTTTTTAGTGTTATTGGCATTAATGCATAGTGTATATATCATTTTTCTTTTTGTACACAGATCGTCCCATGCAATGTGAGGTTAGAATTCAACAAGCTGACTAGAGACTCTGTGACCTTTGAGGCTCCTGGGGCCCCTACACTATGGAGGTCGAGAAAGGATGAAATATGACGCTGGTGGGAGGAGATGGATGGGTCCGTTTCATCGCCCACATGCGTATCACCGGTGGTGAGTTCATCAGCTTCTCCTTCAGAGTAGAAAGGCCCAAGCTGGCCGTGATTTACGTCAACAAAGTAGAAGATTATGAGGATGATGAGGATGATGACGACCCACTTGGTGAAGCCATCGTAGCTCAAAGAATGAAATTGAGCGAGGAGGAGGTGTGCAACCTATGGGACATCATTCTGCCACGTGCTGACTTCGTCAGGGTGCCATTCGTGACCCGCCTGACAAGTACCATGGTTGATCGGCATATCATGGTATGTTGCATTTACTCTAGTTTTTAGAGTAATTTGATGATATGCTTTATTGTTATACTTAGTGTAGAGTCCGATGATATATATGCTTAGTGAATCCGATGATATATTTTTTAGAGTAATTTGATGATATGCTTTATTGTTAT
The DNA here is from genome assembly GCF_018294505.1 of Triticum aestivum. NCBI lineage: Eukaryota > Viridiplantae > Streptophyta > Magnoliopsida > Poales > Poaceae > Triticum > Triticum aestivum. Next base: position 14,638,579 of record NC_057807.1, read on the forward strand.
ACTTAGTGTAGAGTCCGATGATATATATGCTTAGTGAATCTTATATGCTTAGTGAATCCGATGATATATTTTGTTTTTAGAGTAATTTGATGATATGCTTTATTGTTATACTTAGTGTAGAGTCCGATGATATATATGCTTAGTGAATCTTATATGCTTAGTGAATCCGATGATCTATATGTTAGTGAATCCGATGAAATATATGCTTCGTGTGGAGTCCAAAGAACTATTAATAGTATAGAATCCATATATACTTATTAGTAAAATTCATGCTTAGCAGAAATGTAGTACCGTCTTTTGATAGTGTAGAATGTGTGAGGCTACTTATTAATTGATATGTTTTTCTTATTCAGAGATTGCCAAAGAGCCTATCTGAGAGTTGTGGTATCAAGCCTGATGAAGAAGGCTCTGCTGGAATATGCCTTACCGCGAGGGGCTCCGTCACCACTTGTTCGTACGGCGTGGACACGGACGGTCGCACACACTTCAACTCGGTTGGGTGGAAGAGCTTCCTCGTCAGCAAGAATCTTCATGTTGGACAGGCAATCCTAATTACTATCAGGAACACCCACCGCCCAGGCTTGAGGATGAATATCGTCATCGATATCATCTAGAACTGCATATTCTTGCGTGTGGCTGCTGAACCATATATATGCTAGTATGACTGCCTAGTAGACTTATCAACTATGATTTATCCATGCATTCTTGACTACTACATATGGATTTGTGAGATTGTATGGTTATATTAAATGTGATAGTGTCGTTAATGTTTGTGAGATGGTTCTGTGAAGTTAGTCGTTAATGTTTGTGAGATGGTTCTGAGAACTTAGTTTATTTGCACCGGACTTGTCTTGATTTCCATGAATATTGCATCTGACAATTTTTTTATTATTTCTATTTGCCTAGTTCTAGCGTGGGGAGAAAATAGGGCGCTACTACTACGTGATGATAGTAGTAGCGTTGGTAAAAAACAGACGCTACTACTAAGTATCTTAGCTGCAGCACTGGTTTAGAAGCGCGCTACTATTAATTAATAGCTGTAGCGCCCTAGCAGTAGCGCGCGTGCCCGCGCTACTGGTATGTAAAAAACCAGCGCCACTAGTAAGGTTTTCTCTAGTAGTGTAAAACTCCATTCTCGAGCGGCCAATGACTTACTGGAAATAATACATACGGTATGTGGTCCAATGAGTGTTGAGGAACATGGCGGGTATCGTTATTCTCTGAGCTCCACAAATGATTTGAGCAAATATGGGTATATCTACTTAATGAAACACAAGTCTGAAACATTTGGAAAGTTCAGGAATTTTAGAGTGAAGTGGAGAATCATCGTAACAAGAAAATAAAGTTGTGGGCTTCCTGTACACTTTGTGATTGATTGCATGGCGGTGTTATGTGTTGAAGCCTCGATACTCAGCTGATGACTGTCCCTTGCTTTTGGCTCCAGCGCCAATCGTGAATATTTTCGGGGTCTGTAACACCAAGCTCATGTTCTGCGAGACTCCTCGGACGATCTCGGTGAGTCCCTCAACGGAGAGCTCGAAATTTGGTTTGGTTAGAGTTACTAAAGGGACATTGATAGAGGAACAAGTGTGTCAGTAGCTCAGGCATCTAGTATCTGAGTCTTTTCATTGGGAACCTATTTTTTGGAGGACCAGGTTTACAGGGTTGAGCTCCCTAGGCGAGAGGATCTTAACCACTTGCTTAAGTGTGGACTGATCAGTAGGGTGCCCGGGAGCAAGTGTATTCTTGAGTTTGACGAGTGCGCTAAGCCTGAGCCGACAGGGACACCGCTAGAGAAGGTGTGGATTAGACGCACAAGTGTTCCAGAGACTCTACTTAATGATTATCTTATTGTCTCGAGTCTCGGGTCTCTATTCGGTAAAACAGAGAAGGTGGGTATGCCATATACTCGTATGCATGGAGTTGCTAGGCTATTTGTTGGAGTGGTCGGTGCGGAGTACATTTCTGATTATTTGCCATGGAACTATGATGGGCTGATTTGTGATCTTGATGTTGTGGTTGAGACGATGCCTCAGGCAGATAATATTGGGGACACCAATGTTCATATGTCCGAAGGCGGAGACGGTGACGGTAGTGGTAACCAGGGGATGGATGGAAATAGTAGTGACCAGTCCGGGAAGAAGGCGCCGACTGGAAAACAGTCGACTGGGCGGAGGATAGAGAAGGGGTCGGCCCCCTTGTCCACTCTGGCGGCATCTCTTCGGTTTGGCTCTTTTCAGGTGGTATCCGCGCCTTGTCGCTTGTGGAGCGACCGGGTAGAGATGGAGGATCCTGATGATGGCTTTTCTTTGGAGGAGATTGAGGATTATCACAGGCAGATGGTGGTGGAGGGTTCACCACAGTTGTCACCTCAAGAGAGGCGAGTTTCTCCTCACGTCGAGGATATCTCGTCTTTTGAGCTAGAGGGTGCCCCTTTGCTTGACCGACTAGGTTCATCTCGGATTCTTACACCTCCTTAGTCACCACATTCGACCAGCTTGACTCAGGTGGTGTCTGCACATGTTAGTGATGTGGGCCAGACCGGGATTGACTCTGACATCCTGGCTGACGCCCCACCTACGGCTCAGCCCGGGGGGGGGGGGTCGCTCATCGCCTCTGATTATGTCAGGCATATGGCCGGCGGCCACAACCCGTCAGGAGTCGCTCAGGAGGATTTCATTCATTTTGGAGGTATTCCGGATCACTTGTCTGGTGACGGAAGTTTTAGTCACTAGATTCACACTACTAGGGAAAAGCCTAGCAGCAGCGTGGGTTCTAGGTACATCAGTAGCGCGGGTGCCGGCGCTACTGATAAGGCGCTACAGCTAATCCGTAGCAGCAGCGCGTGTGCCCCCGCGCTACTGATATACAAGTGTAGCAGCAGTGCGCTCTATGGAAGCTCGCTACTGCTAATAGCTCTAGCGCGCTTTGCCTGGACGTGCTACTGCTACTGGCATGCTGCTGCTAACTTTTCTCCACTCGCTACTGCTAATTTTAGTAGTTTTTGAAAAAAAATCTACATATTTGTTTTGTATTTGAACAGGCTTTATACAAGAAACTTTAGCACATACAAATGTCCATCATGATACACATACAAATGGATGCGAGACCACAAATGTAATCATAGCATATACATACAAATAGTCTCATCATAATCATCATCCAACACAAAGTCTTATCTCATCATCATCTCAAAAATAGCGATAAATGCAAGTCTCGAATACTTGCAACTACAACGTTATCCATCTAAACAATGATATACGCGAGAAGAGCTATCACTATGAGTGAGAGCGGAACTATGCAGTACATGAGGCGGCGGTTGCGAGTCCTCTCTCGCGCTAGCGTGAACCTCAAGTAACTAGCTTCTCCTTCTTGTCTGCTTTTGAAGCCTTTATGGCTGGCGCCCGAGACCCCATTCACTTGCGCCTGACACTCAGTCCACTCGTTGTACACCCCCAGAACCTTCCCTTTGTACACGACATAGAACTACCATCTCTCCATCAAGAAGCTAGGTACCTGTTAGAGATGCATCTTCATCAAGAGGATGTACAATCATATGCAACAAAATATACTATAGCAACACGAAAAATAAAGGGTTAGCAACTGGATGCAACATACATTATGCAAACTAATTAACTAGAGTACACAGGTCATCGTACCCAAACTAACAATGTAGCGTTACGCAAATTTGGCAGGGACTGTGGACATCACAAAGTGTCATCGCTACAGTAAGTATACAAGTTCAACCGACACATATCATTATCATCGACATTGTAAATCAGTAGATGTTCCATCCTTCCATATCATTGAGGATGGACCCTAGCTTCTTGAACTACGTGAGGTCATGACGTTACCTACCTATGCAAGTTCGGACGTCAGCTCGCGATATAGGGCCGTGGTGGAACATCCCATTCTCATCGACGACTTCTTTCATGATGATCGTTGCAATGTCCCTTTGGATGCGAAAGAAGTCATTTCTAAGTTTATAATCCGCTTCTCCATGAGATTCTACCCACTTGTGGATATGATCATCATTTCTGTTTGTGATGCGAATCTTTTGGTGATCCATTCTGAACTCAATCATGAGATGGAGGATGAGGAATCCATCTTTCTTGCTTGGTTTTGGGACATGGGTGCAGCAAAAGTTAGTTTTATGCACGAAACCCATCTTCTGGTTCCTTGTTTCCTGATCTGCACGTGGCCACCTCCAATGCTGAAGCCTTGGAGACCATCATCTAGAATATTGATAACCCACAAGTGTAGGGGATCACAACAGCTTTCGAGGGTGAAGTGCAACCCAAATTTATTGATTCGACACAAGGGGCGCCAAAGAATATTCTTCAGTATTAGCAGTTGAGTTGTCAATTCAACCACACCTGGATAACTTAGTACCTGCAGCAAAGTGTTTAGTAGCAAAAGTGGTATGATAATAATGGTAACATTAGCAAAAGTAAAGATAAATGTTTTTGGGTTTTTGTAGCAGTTGTAATAGTAGCAACGGAAAAGTAAATAAGCGAAGAACAATATATGAAAAGCTCGTAGGCAATGGATCAGTGATTGATAATTATGCCGGATGTGATTCCTCATGTAATAGCTATAACATAGGGTGACAAAGAACTAGATCCAGTTCATCAATGTAATGTAGGCATGTATTCCGTAAATAGTCATACGTGCTTATGGAAAAGAACTTGCATGACATCTTTTGTCCTACCCTCCCGTGGCAGCGGGGTCCTAGCGGAAACTAAGGGATATTAAGGCCTCCTTTTAATAGAGAACCGGAACAAAGCATTAGCACATAGTGAATACATGAACTCCTCAAACTACGGTCATCACCGAGAAGTATCCCGATTATTGTCACTTCAGGGTTGTCGGATCATAACACATAATAGGTGAATATAGACTTGCAAGATAGGATCAAGAACACACTTATATTCATGAAAACATAATAGGTTCAGATCTGAAATCATGGCACTCGGGCCCTAGTGACAAGCATTAAGCATATCAAAGTCATAGCAACATCAATCTCAGAACATAGTGGATACTAGGGATCAAACCCTAACAAAACTAACTTGATTACATGGTAAATCTCATCCAAACCATCACCGTCCAGCAAGTCTACGATGGAATTACTCACGCACGGTGGTGAGCATCATGAAATTGGTGATGGAGGATGGTTGATGATGACGACGACGATGAATCCCCCTCTCCGGAGCCCCGAACGGACTCTAGATCAGCCCTCCCAAGAGAGATTAGGGCTTGGCGGCGGCTCCGTGTTGTAAAACGCGATGAAACTTTCTCTCTGATTTTTTTCTCCCCGAGATGGAATATATGGAGTTGGAGTTGAGGTCGGTAGAGGTCTAGGGGGCCCACGAGATAGGAGGGCACGCCCTACAGGGGGGGCGCGCCCCCTGTCTCGTGGACAGGCCCTGGGCCCCCTAGCGTATTTATTTCGCCCAGAAATTCTTATTAATTCCAAAAAGTGCCTCCGTGGATTTTCAGGACATTTCGAGAACTTTTCTTTTCTACACATAAAACAACATCATGGTAGTTCTGCTGAAAACAGTGTCAGTCCGGGTTAGTTTCATTCAGATCATGCAAGTTAGAGTCCAAAACGAGGGCAAAAGTGTTTGGAAAAGTAGATACGTTGGAGACGTATCAAATATTCATTATGTGGGTGTAGTCCTTCTTCTCGTAGTCTCTAGAAGGGTCGAAATACACGGCGTGGGAGACTCGCAGGTAATGAACGATAAGGACGGCGCGCCCGTTGCTGCGGGGAAAAGACACCTCAAATTATTCTCCATATGAGTGAGAAGGAATGATTGAAATGTACGAAAGGGTTGTCTGGAACTGACTTACTTTGGATGATAAGGCGGGAGGACAATTTCCTGGTCCTTATTCTGTACAATGAAGTTTTGGAGGTACTGCCTAGCAGTTTCACGCTCAAAGTTGCCGAGAGTCAAGAAAGACTCGTGCATGTAGTACGGATCCTCCACACAGATTTGCGAGACTTCTTCTCTCTTCATGACGGAGCTCATGTGTAGCGCAAAAAGGCGGACGATTGTAAAATCGAGCCGCCTTGTCAGAAACATCTCAAAGATATGGTCAAACCGCAGGAAGAACACCTCCACGGGCCATGTGTCGACGTAGCACTTCCCCTCAGGAAAACAAGCCGCGTATGTCGGATATCCTAGATCCTTCGAGGCTAGTAGGCTTTTCTCAGTCGACAGCACATGGTCGTGCAGTCTCCTGAGATCCCCTGATAGTGGCTCCAACGGTTTTGGCGGTAGCATCAGCTCGCCCGTGAGATGGAACATGGCCACACCTTTCACGGGTACACGCTCTTCAGAATCCATCGTCTGGCTGCTATGTGCTCTGGCTTGTTTGGAGGCAGCTATCTTCCCCGGTCTCTTCCTCTCCTTTTTCTTTGGCACACCTTCCAGACCCTTCCTTAACCCCTGCCCTAGTGTTGTCGGGCTAAGCACGGTACAACCCCCATCTAGTTGAGCCCGTGTTGAGGCGTCATCTTCAGGCATGTCCTATGAGGATTTCATGAAGAGAGACTTCTTGCAATCCCTGCTACGACCTTCCTGCCCGGGCAAATCATCCATATCCTCATTAGCATGCTGATAGGCCGATTCGTTATATGGTTGACTCGTCATATCTATGTCACAGTCATACACGTTTGAATTTAGGAAAGCCATTCGGTCGACCTCCGTCTCATTATCCATTCTCTGTTCTACAGGACTGATTACATCAGCCAGTACTATTGCATCCCCTTCATCACGTCGTCCGCCGCTCTCACCCGACACTACAGGAGCTGGTAATTGCGTAGGCGGGGTGGTGGTCTCCGCACATGCTTCTTGATGTGTGGTTATTGGTGTGCCCTCGGCCGGCTCCAAACGAAGAAGATTCTTCGGCCATAGCAGCACCCAACCCTTGGAGCTTCCTATCCACGGCGGGGTCTCGTCGCCATCTCCCACATGTCGTACTGGAGGAGGCAAATCCTCATGCCCCGATTTCACACTGGACAAGTTAACCCTGAAGTGCCCAGCGGGGATCGGCTAGTTGTGGAACATGGGTTGCAATGGGTTCATTTGTTGGGGAACGTAGTAATTTCAAAAAAAATCCTACACACACGCAAGATCATGGTAATGCATAGCAACGAGAAAGGAGAGTGTGTCCACGTACCCTCGTAGACCGTAAGCGGAAGCGTTATGACAACGCGGTTGATGTAGTCGTACGTCTTCACGATCCGACCGATCCATGTACCGAACGTACGGCACCTCCGAGTTCAGCACACGTTCAGCTCGATGACGATCCCCGGACTCCGATCCAGCAAAGTGTCGGGGATGAATTCTGTCAGCACGACGGCGTGGTGATGATGATGATGCTCCACCGGCGCAGGGCTTCGCCTAAACTCCGTGACGATATGATCGAGGTGGAATATGGTGGAGGGGGGCACCGCACACGGCTAAGGAACGATCCGTAGATCAACTTGTGTGTTCTAGGGTGCCCCCTGCCCCCGTATATAAAGGAGCAAGGGAGGGGGTGGCCGGCCTAGGAGGAGGCGCACCAAGGAGGAGTCCTACTCCCACCGGGAGTAGGATTCCCCCCTTCCAAGTAGTAGGAGTAGGAGTCAAGGAAAGGGGGAAGAGAAGAGAAGGAAGGAGGGGGCGCAGCCCCTCCCCCTAGTCCAATTCGGACTAGGCCTTGGGGGGGCGCCCAACCTCTCCTCTCTCTTTACCCTAAAGCCCAATTAGGCCCATATGCTCCCCGACGAATTCCCGTAACTCTCCGGTACTCCGAAAAATACCCGAATCACTCGGAACCTTTCTGAACTCCGAATATAGTCGTCCAATATATCGATCTTTACGTCCCGACCATTTCGAGACACCTCTTCATGTCCCCGATCTCATCCGGGACTCCGAACTCCTTCGGTACATCAAAACACATAAACTCATAATATAACTATCATCGAAACCTTAAGCGTGCGGACCCTACGGGTTCGAGAACTATGTAGACATGACCTAGAACTATTCTCGGTCAATAACCAATAGCGGGACCTCGATGCCCATATTGGCTCCCACATATTCTATGAAGATCTTAATCGGTCAAACCGCATAACAACATACGTTGTTCCCTTTGTCATCGGTATATTACTTGCCCGAGATTCGATCGTCGGTATCTCAATACCTAGTTCAATCTCGTTACCGGCAAGTCTCTTTACTCCTTTCATAATGCATCATTCCGTAACCAGCTCATTGGCCACATTGCTTGCAAGGCTTATAGTGATGTGCATTACCGAGAGGGCCCAGAGATACCTCTCCGACAATCGGAGTGACAAAACCTAATCTCGAAATACGTCAACCCAACATGTACCTTTGGAGACACCTGTAGTACTCCTTTATAATCACCCAGTTACGTTGTGACGTTTGGTAGCACCGAAAGTGTTCCTCCGGTAAACGGGAGTTGCATAATCTCATAGTTAAAGGAACATGTATAAGTCATGAAGAAAGCAATAGCAACATACTAAATGATCAAGTGCTAGGCTAACAGAATGGGTCATGTCAATCACATCATTCTCCTAATGATGTGTTCCCATTAATCAAATGACAACACATGTCTATGGTTAGGAAACATAACCATCTTTGATCAACAAGCTAGTCAAGTAGAGGCATACTAGTGACACTATGTTTGTCTATGTATTCACACATGTATTATGTTTCCGGTTAATACAATTCTAGCATGAATAATAAACATTTATCATGAAATCAGGAAATAAATAATAACTTTATTATTGCCTCTAGGGCATATTTCCTTCAGTCTCCCACTTGCACTAGAGTCAATAATCTAGTTCACATCGCCATGTGATTTAATACGAATATTCATATCTGTATATGATTAACACCCATAGTTCACATCGTCATGTGACCAACACCCAAAGGGTTTACTAGAGTCAATAATCTAGTTCACATCTCTATGTGATTAACACCCAAAGAGTACTAAGGTGTGATCATGTTTTGCTCATGAGAGAAGCTTAGTCAATGGGTCTGTCATATTCAGAGCCGTATGTATTTTGCAAATATTCTATGTCTATAATGCTCTACACGGAGCTACTCTAGCTAATTGCTCCCACTTTCAATATGTATCCAGATTGAGACTGAGAGTCATCTGGATCGGTGTAAAAGATTGCACCAATGTAACTCTTTACGACGGGCTCTTTTATCACCTCCATAATTGAGAAATATTCCCTTAGTTCTCACTAAGGATAATTCTTGACTGCTGTCCAGTGATCTACTATTAGATCAAAATTATATTCCTTTGCCAAACTCAGAGCAAGGTATAGAATAGGTCTAGTACACAGCATAGCATACTTTATAGAACCTATGACTGAGGCATAGGGAATGACTGTTCATTCTTTTCTATTTTCTGCCATGGTTGGGTTTTTAGTCTTACTCAACTTCATACCTTTGCATCACAGGCAAGAACTCCTTCTTTGACTGTTCCATTTTGAACTACTTCAAAAAAAATTATCAAGGTATGTACTCATTGAAAAAACTTATCAAGCGTCTTGATCTATCTATATAGATCTTGATGCTCAATGTGTAAGCAGCTTCACCAAGGTCTTTCTTTGAAAAACTCCTTTCAAACAATCCTTTATGCTTTCCAGAAAATTCTACATCATTTCTAATTAATAATATGTCATTCACATATACTTATCAGAAAGACCGTAGTGTTCCCACTCACTTTCTTGTAAATACAGGCCTTTCCAAAAGTCTGTATAAAACCATATGCTTTGATCAACTCATCAAAGCATATATTCCAACTCCGAGATGCTTGCACCAGTCCATAGATGGATCGCTGGAGCTTGCACAATTTGTTAGCACCTTTAGGATTGACAAAACCTTCTGGTTGCATCATATACAACTCTTCTTTAAGAAAACCATTAAGGCATGCAGTTTTGTTTATCCATTTGCCACATTTCATAAAATGCGGCAATTGCTAACATGATTCAGACAGACTTAAGCATAGATACGAGTGAAAAACTCTCATTGTAGTCAACACCTTGAATTTTTCGAAAACCTTTTGCGACAATTCTAGCTTTGTAGATAGTAACACTATCAGCGTCCGTCTTCCTCTTGAAGATCCATTTAATCTCAATGTCTCGCCGATCATTGGGCAAGTCAATCAAAGTCCATACTTTGTTTTCATACATGGATCTTATCTCAGATCTCATGGCCTCAAGCCATTTTGCGGAATCTGGGCTCACCATCGCTTCTTCATAGATCGTAGGTTCGTCATAGTCTAGTAACATAACTTCTAGAACAAGATTACCGTACCACTCTAGTGCGGATCTTACTCTGGAAGACCTATGAGGTTTTGTAGCAACTTGATCTGAAGTTTCATGATCATCATCATTAACTTCCTCACTAATTGGTGTAGGAATCACTGGAACTGATTTATGTGATGAACTACTTTCCAATAAGGGAGAAGGTACAATTACCTCATCAAGTTCTACTTTCCTCCCACTCACTTCTTTCGAGGGAAACTCCTTCTCTAGAAAGTATCCATTCTTAGCAACGAATGTTTTGCCTTCGGATCTGTGATAGAAGGTGTACCCAACAGTTTCCTTTTGGTATTCTATAAAGACGCACTTCTCTGATTTGGGTTCGAGCTTATCAGGTTGAAAACCTTTTTCATATAAGCATCGCAACTCCAAACTTTTAGAAACGACAGCTTAGGTTTACTGCTAAACCATAGTTCATACGGTGTCGTCTCAACGGATTTGGATGATGCCCTTTTAACGTGAATGCAGCTGTCTCTAATGCATAACCCCAACACAATAGTGGTAAATCAGTAAGAGACATCATAGATCGCACCATATCCAATAAAGTGCGGTTACGACGTTCGGACACACCATAACGTTGTGGTGTTCCAGGTGGCGTGAGCTGTGAAACTATTCCACATTGTTTTAATTGAAGACCAAACTTGTAACTCAAATATTCGTCTCCGCGATCAGATCGCAAAAACTTTATTTTCTTGTTACGATGATTTTTCCACTTCACTCTGAAATTCTTTGAACCTTTCAACTATTTCAGACTTATGTTTCATCAAGTAGATATACCCATATCTGCTCAAATCATCCGTGAAGGTCAGAAAATAACGATACTTGCCACGAGCATCAACACTCATTGGATCGCATACATCGGTATGTATTATTTCCAATAAGTCAATAGCTCGTTCCATTGTTCCGGAGAGCGGAGTTTTAGTCATCTTGCCCAATAGGCACGGTTCGCAAGCATCAAATGATTCATAACCAAGTGATTCCGAAAATCCATCTTTATGGAGTTTCTTCATGCGCTTTACACCGATATGACCCAAACGGCAGTGCCACAAATAAGTTGCACTATCATTATTAACTTTGCATCTTTTGGCTTCAACATTATGAATATGTGTATCACTACGATCGAGATCCAACAAACTATTTTCATTGGGTGTATGACCATTGAAAGTTTTATTCATGTAAACAGAACAACAATTATTCTCTGACTTTAAATGAATAACCGTATTGCAATAAACATGATCAAATCATATTCATGCTCAACGCAAACGCCAAATAACATTTATTTAGGTTTAACACTAATCCCGAAAGTATAGGGAGTGTGCGATGATGATCATATCAATCTTGGACCCACTTCCAACACACATCATCACTTCACCCTCAACTAGTCTCTATTTATTCTGTAACTCCTGTTTTGAGTTACTAATCTTAGCAACCGAACAAGTATCAAATACTCAGGGGCTACTATAAACACTAGTAAGGCACACATCAATAACCTGTATATCAAATATACCCTTGTTCACTTTGCCATCCTTCTTATCCACCAAATATTCAGGGCATTTCCGCTTCCAGTGAACATTTCCTTTGCAGCGTTAACACTCAGTTTCAGGCTTTGGTCCAGCTTTGGTCTTCTTCACGGGAGTGACAACTTGTTTGCCATTCTACTTGAAGTTTCCCTTTCTTTTCCTTTGCCCTTTTCTTGAAACTAGTGGTCTTGTCAATCATCAACACTTGATGCTCTTTCTTGATTTCTACCTTTGTCGATTTCAACATTACGAAGAGCTCGGGAATCGTTTTCGTCATCCCTTGCATACTATAGTTCATCACGAAGTTCTAGTAACTTAGTGATGGTGACTAGAGAATTCTGTCAATCACTATCTTATCTGGAAGATAAACTCCCACTTGATTCAAGCGATTGAAGTACCCAGACAATCTGAGCACATGCTCACTAGTTGAGCGATTCTCCTCCATCTTTTAGCTATAGAACTTGTTGGAGACTTCATATCTCTCTACTCGGGTATTTGCTGGAAATATTAACTTCAACTCCTGGAACATCTCATATGGTCCATGACATTCAAAACGTCTTTGAAGTCCCAATTCTAAACCGTTAAGCATGCTGCACTAAACTATCAAGTAGTCATCATATTGAGCTAGCCAAACGTTCATAACGTCTGCATCTGCTCCTGCAATAGGTTTGTCACCTAGCGGTGCATCAAGGACATAATTCTTCTGTGCAGCAATGAGGATAAACCTCAGATCACGGATCCAATCCGCATCATTGCTACTAACATATTTCCACACAATTTTCTCTAGGAACATATCAAAATAAACATATGAAAGCAACAACGCGAGCTATTGATCTACAACATAATTTGCAAAATACTACCAGGACTAAGTTCATGATAAATTTAAGTTCAATTAATCATATTACTTAAGAACTCCCACTTAGACAGACATCTCTCTAGTCATCTAAGTGATCACGTAATCCAAATCAACTAAACTATGTCCGATCATCACGTGAGATGGAGTAGTTTTCAATGGTGAACATCACTATGTTGATCATATCTACTATATGATTCACGCTCGACCTTTCGGTCTCCGTGTTCCGAGGCCATATCTGTATATGCTAGGCTCGTCAAGTTTAACCTGAGTATTCCGCGTGTGCAACTATTTTGCACCCGTTGTATTTGAACGTAGAGCCTATCACACCCGATCATCACGTGGTGTCTCAGCACGAAGAACTTTCGCAACGGTGCATACTCAGGGAGCACACTTCTTGATAATTAGTGAGAGATCATCTTAAAATGCTACCGTCAATCAAAGCAAGATAAGATGCATAAAGGATAAACATCACATGCAATCAATATAAGTGATATGATATGGCCATCATCATCTTGTGCTTGTGATCTCCATCTCCGAAGCACCATCATGATCACCATCGTCACCGGCGCGACACCTTGATCTCCATTGTAGCATCGTTGTCGTTTATGCCATCTATTGCTTCTACGACTATCGCTACCGCTTAGTGATAAAGTAAAGCAATTACAGGGCGTTTGCATTTCATACAATAAAGCGACAACCATATGGCTCCTGTCAGTTGCCGATAACTTCGGTTACAAAACATGATCATCTCATACAATAAAATATAGCATCACGTCTTGATCATATCATATCACAACATGCCCTGCAAAAACAAGTTAGACGTCCTCTACTTTGTTGTTGCAAATTTTTACGTGGCTGCTAAGGGCTTAGCAAGAACCGTTCTTACCTATGCATCAAAACCACAATGATAGTTTGTCAAGTTAGTGCTGTTTTAACCTTCGCAAGGACCGGGTGTAGCCACACTCGGTTCAACTAAAGTTGGAGAAACTGACACCCGCTAGTCACCCGTGTGCAAAGCACGGCGGTAAAACCAGTCTCGTGTAAGTGTACGCGTAATGTCGGTCCGGGCCGCTTCATCCAACAATACCGCTAAACCAAAGTATGACATGCTGGTAAGCAGTATGACTTGTATCGCCCACAACTCACTTGTGTTCTACTCGTGCATATAACATCAACGCATAAAACCTAGGCTCGGATGCCACTGTTGGGGCACATAGTAATTTCAAAAAAAAAATCCTACGCACACGCAAGATCATGGTGATGCATAGCAACGAGAAAGGAGAGTGTGTCCACGTACCCTTGTAGACCGTAAGCGGAAGCGATATGACAACGCGGTTGATGTAGTCGTACGTCTTCACGATCCGACCGATCCAAGTACCGAACGTACGGCAACTCCGAGTTAAGCACACGTTTAGCTCGATGACAATCCCCGGACTCCGATCCAGCAAAGTGTTGGGGATGAATTCTGTCAGCACGACGGCGTGGTGACGATGATGATGCTCCACCGGCGCAGGGCTTCGCCTAAACTCCACGACGATATGACCGAGGTGGAATATGGTGGAGGGGGCACCGCACACGGCTAAGGAACGATCCGTAGATCAACTTGTGTGTTCTAGGGTGCCCCATGCCCCCGTATATAAAGGAGAAAGGGAGGGGGTGGCCGGCCTAGGAGGAGGCGCACCAAGGAGGAGTCCTACTCCCACCGGGAGTAGGATTCCCCCCCTTCCAAGTAGTAGGAGTAGGAGTCAAGGAAAGGGGGAAGAGAAGGAAGGAGGGGGCGCAACCCCTCCCCCTAGTCCAATTCGGACTAGGCCTTGGGGGGCGCCCAACCTCTCCTCTCTCTTTCCCCTAAAGCCCAATAAGGCCCATATACTCCCCGGCGAATTCCCGTAACTCTCCGGTACTCCGAAAAATACCCGAATCACTCGGAACCTTTCCGAACTCCGAATATAGTCGTCCAATATATCGATCTTTACGTGTCGACCATTTCGAGACTCCTCGTCATGTCCCCGATCTCATCCGGGACTCCTAGCTCCTTTGGTACATCAAAACACATAAACTCATAATATAATTGTCATCGAAACCTTAAGCGTGCGGACCCTACGGGTTCGAGAACTATTTAAACATGACCTAGAACTATTCTCGGTCAATAACCAATACCTAGTTCAATCTCGTTACCGACAAGTCTCTTTACTCGTTTCGTAATGCATCATTCCGTAACCAACTCATTGGCCACATTTCTTGCAAGGCTTATAGTGATGTGCATTACCGAGAGGGCCCAGAGATACCTCTCCGACAATCGGAGTGACAAAACCTAATCTCGAAATACGCCAACCCAACATGTACCTTTGGAGACACCTGTAGTACTCCTATATAATCACCCAGTTACGTTGTGACGTTTGGTAGCACCCAAAGTGTTCCTCCGGTAAACAGGAATTGTATAATCTCATAGTTAAAGGAACATGTATAAGTCATGAAGAAAGCAATAGCAACATACTAAATGATCAAGTGCTAGGCTAACGGAATGGGTCATGTCAATCACATCATTCTCCTAATGATGTGATCCCATTAATCAAATGACAACACATGTCTATGGTTAGGAAACATAACCATCTTTGATCAACAAGCTAGTCAAGTAGAGGCATACTAGTGACACTATGTTTGTCTATGTATTCACACATGTATTATGTTTCCGGTTAATACAATTCTAGCATGAATAATAAACATTTATCATGAAATAAGGAAATAAATAATAACTTTATTATTGCCTCTAGGGCATATTTCCTTCATCATTATCACCCCTTCCCCACGTCCACCATCTAGCCTTTGATCAAGTAAAGTATGGTGCACGGGGTTTCGTGGGCCTGCAAACACATGTCTGTGGCGTATAACACCCGAAAGGAAATGAAAATGGAATATTATCTCTCTCTCTCTATATATATATATATCTGTGTGTGTGTGTGTGTGTGTGTGTGTTTGTGTGTGTGTGTGTGTTGGTGCGTCATGTAATTATGGTGAGGGCGTCGAGCTCAGCCAAAGACGAAGGCCCACCTAGCACGCCAGAGGCTGAGGACGGGCTGCTATGAGCGGGAGCGTGTGCGAGAGGAGGCCTGGTTGCGTGAGAAAGTGATGGTGCGGTGGTGTTGTTGTTCACAGAGTTGCTCGCACCGATACTGGGCAACGGGAAATCATGTACCGTCTTGTCTGGATTTTCCTTCGTCCAGTTGATGATAGCTGGAACCAAGTTAGTAGTGAAATCATTTCTGCAGGCAGTTACAAATGCATTGAATGCCTGCTGTAGCAACTCATTTTTTTCCTTGGCTATTTTTTCGCCTCCTCAGCTGTTTTTTCCTCGACTGCAAGCTTCACCTTCTTGTCGATGTCCGCCTGACTAAACTTCTTTTTCTACTTCTTGGCCTCTGCGCCCTCGTTGTAAAACACCTTCCACCTGGCGCCGTCTCCAGTGCCGTGCACGAGACCATATTGCGGCCGCTGGTCCAACGGGAGTCCCTTAAGTTCATTCATGGCCCGATTGAGAGGGGTATCCCACTTGGGCCTCATCGGAGAAGTAGGGATTTTGGCTGCAAGCTGGTGTTGCTTCTCCTGCGGAAGGAACGTGAACCGTTTAGGAATGTGTAGTCGACTAAGATCTAGAGCTAAATGTAAGGTTGTAAAAGAATAATTACCAGTAGTCTAATCAATCTCCTTGTGATCTGGTCCATGTAAAAAACCTTCTTTTCCTTGTCCCACTTGTAGCGGGCCCTGATGAAGTCACGCTCCAAGGGGTTGGTGAACTTCATGAAGGGGTCTGGGATACCCGCGGCTTCACGTTCGACGTCCTCCTTATCCCATATGGGCCTTTTACCGAGGTAGCCACGGCTTCCGAGGTGATGCTTCCTCGTGTTCCTTTGCTGAATGATCTTGAATTTTGCAGACTTAGCCTTGTCTACCTCAATAGCGCAAGTGTCCTTGAAATTTTCAAACTCCTCTTCTGTAAGTGTCGGATTTTCCTCCAGAATCTTGGACAGGGTTTCCTCAACATCAATAGCTCGTTTCACCCTCCCTTTCCAGGAGGCCAAATCATTGCTGAACATGCCCATGGCATGATTGTTAATCTTTTTTCATCTTCCAATCATTCAACGGTTGTTTTATGTTATCATCCCGGTCGGGGAACTTGAATCTCTTGTGCAACTTCGTGAGGAGCAACTGCGTCAAATGTTCTTTACTCCTAAAGTCATTGTTGTTAATGCTCGCGCATTCCCGTAGGATGCATCCTACTTGGTTCCCATAGCACTTACGAGGTTCTTCTGGCTCTAATGTTTCAAACTTGCCAGGTGTCATCTTTGTGATCACCAGTCGTCCAATCCCTAGTTTGTTAGGTTTTCATATCCTTTGCTTCTTCTGCTTCTTCTTTTCGGCAGCGGCATCGGTGCTAGTACCTTCCCCGCCGGTACCTTCCCTGCCAGTATCTTCCCCGCCGGTACCTTCCCCGCCGGTCTCGGCGCCGCCATCGGTGCCGGCACCGTCGGTGTCAATGTCGGCGTCAGTACCATCATCGAGGCCGACCTGCAAAGCTTGACTTTTCTTAGCAGTCAAATAGTCGAGGAACTCTTGTTCACCCTCATAATCCATCTCTTGTGCATCTTGGTCAGAAGGCCCAGTTTCTTCGTTGTTCGACATGTTTCCTATGATTAAGTCTCCTCATTTAATTCTAAAACTACAAAAAATGAGAAATGACTTAAAAAATTCTATGTTTGCCGGAATGTCGTTTCCCAGCAACTCCCGGCACTTGATATCCCTACTATCTAGCACAAATCATGCCAAAATTCACGTAAAATTTCGGCATGACCTTTGCTAAAAATTGGACATATCGAGCGCCTGAAATTCACCGGAACAGAAATGAATCAATATTCCAGCATAACATAGGCCATGCGGATCATTTCTGCACATAATCATCATGTCCAAATAACATGTCCAAATTCCAAATATGACATGTCCAAAACATCACATGTCCACATATCACATGTCCACTTCAAATTTGCATATGAAAGGAAGAAAAATATAGAACTTGAAGAAAAAACCTTGCTAAATTCGTAACTAAATATATAACCTAATTAACCATCTGCCCTAACTAAAACCTATGTCTTTTAACCAAAACCCTAGCTACCAGAGAGAGGAGGAGTGGTGGGGGGCTTACAGAGGGTGCATGCTCGACGATGGCCGAGGTTGGGAAGGGTCGGGGTTGGGGTCGGAGTCGTGGTCGAGCGTCGGGGCCGGAGTCGGGGTCG